>NC_064408.1:46125000-46428030 GCF_023375975.1 Astyanax mexicanus
ACTACTGCACTCACTGGCCACTTTATCAGAAACATGTCTCTTCTAGTCTAGAACCAGCTTGCTGGTGTAGAGTTAGAGACTCCAGCAAACTCCTGACATATAGTTTGCTAGTTATTTTCTTGTCCTACACTAAAGTTCAGTAAAGTGGTGCCATAGAGCTGCTCCTGCATACATACTGGTGATTTGGGTTGTAGGCAGACTCAATTCAATGTAATAGCTGCACTGCTGTTGTTTGTAAACTCCAGCAACCCTTCTGCATCTGATAGATACTACATTCTTACTAGAACCACACATACACTATTCTACTGTGTGCTTTATAATCAAATCCACATCAGAAATCAGTTGTGAACTTGGGTAATCAGATAATGGAAGTGGATAATAGAAAAATGGAATAGTCAGACAGTCACATTTTTGCTTTGTTGCAATATGAACATCAGCTAGAATATAAGAAATATTTCAATCATTCAGTTTCAGCATCACTCCTGTCACACATGGCAAGGAGGAGGGATGTAAATGCAAATGCTCTTTCAATCAACCTTTATTTAAACTCGGAGTACATTGAGGGTGGCCCTCATTTACAATGCAGCCGAGCATTTAAAAGGGGAAGGGATTGACAGAAATAACAACAACAACAACAAGATAGATAAAATAGATAGAATAAAATAAGTAATTAAAAAGCATAAAAAATAGCATTATTATAAGGTATAAGAATTATTTTAAAAAAGTATTAAGATATTTATATAAGATATAAAATATTAATATATAAAACAAATAAGGTAAAAATAATAATTTAAGAGTAGGAATCATAAAATCATAGGTAAAAAAGAAAGGTAATAGAACTAATATAAATTCAACTACAGATGAATAAATAAAACCCTAAACACATAAAATAGTAAAATATAAACAAGCAATAATTAATAACAAAAGAAAAAGTAAGAAACTAAAAATAAATAAAACACAACCTACCGGATAAAACAAACCAACATAAAAAAAAAAAAAAACTAAAAAGTTAACTAAAAAATTTAAAAAATAAAAAATAAATAAAGAAACTTAAAACATACCAAAGATCATAAAAAAAAAACTAAAATGAGCTAAAGCAGTGGCAGGCTGTCTGATAGTGGTTAGAAACTAGGAGTTTAAAATGATTTAGTGACACCAGCGAGCTGAGCTTTAGAGTTTCCTGTAGTGAATTCCAGCTTGCTGGTGCACTGTGGCTAAAAGCAGATTTTCCCAGTTCAGTTAAAACTCTTGGTACCTGAAGGGTGATCCAATCACTGGAGCGAGTCTGGTAGGTTGTGTTATTTTTAATACGCTTTTTGTGAGTTATTTTATATAACTCAAAACATCCAAACCAAACAACGAGAGCATGGGTACTAAGAAAACTGTAAGCTACAAACTAAATTGCAGTATTTAACTCTCTCTCTCTCTCTCTCTCTCTCTCTCTCTCTATCTATCTTTCTCTCTCTCTCTCACCTGGGGAAGTTCAGCCTTCTTTTTATCAGATTTGTTCACCTGACCTGCATACCATACTACAGTTAAAGAAACCAGAGTATGATGTTTACACTACAACTTGAGTACTCAGATACCTGCAGTAATCTGACCGTGCACTTGCATGTAAATGCACTCAGTGTCACTGCTGTGCTGAGAGAGGACCACTCCCCCAACACCAAAGAATCAATAGAAGGTCTGTGGTTAGAAACGGATGCAACAAATGCAAGTAAAGAAAGATTGATTAATGCATTAAAATGTGGGCTACATTTCTAATTGTACACCTCTTTACTGCAGCTTATGGCAAGGTTGGTGTTTTTTTTTTTTGTTTTAACAGACAATTGCGAGAGTTTCACTGCACTATTTGAGTCCTTCCAACGAATAACCACATATCGATCATTTCTTTATTGTAAGCTGTTCTTTGTAAGTGCTTTTGAGAAGAAATAATTATTAGTGTAAATGAAGCATTTTATAATTGAAAACAAAAAAGTTTGAATAAAAAGAATAATAGACTTATACAGAAAGGGAGAAATGGCTGTTATATGATTATTTATTGGAAGGGCTCACTGTGCACAATAAAAAGGGATAATAAAGTCATTAAGAAAGTGTTTAGTGTGAAATGTCTGTTTTAGAATAATTTAGTCTGTCATAACTGTTTACTGAGTCGTCCCAAGAGATTTATAATATAGGGAGGCTGAGCTTTGATTAGTGGGTGTCTAGGAGTAATTTTTATTTCCCCGTGAAAATAAAAATTCAGATTTTTTTCAGTCAGTTTCTTTTTTTATTAAAAACAAAATAACTTGAAAAATTGTCTATTTGTCCAATTGGTACTAATGGGCCCAAAGAAATGCACCACTGCCACCACCAGCCTGACCCGTTGATACAAGGCAGGATAAATCTTTGCTTTCATGTTGTTGATGCCAAATTCTGACCCCATAATCCGAATGTCAAAGCAGAAATCAAGACTCATCAGACCAGGTAAAGTTTTTCCAATCTTCTATGGTCTAATTTTGGTGAGTCTGTGTGAATTGTAGCCTCAGTTTCCTGTTCTTAGCTGACAGGAGCAGCACCCGATGTATCTTCTGCTGCTGTAGCTCATAGTCCGCCTCATGCTTGGACGTGTTGTGCGTTCAGAGATGCTCTTCTGCAGACCTCGGTTGTAACGAGTGGTTATTTGAGGTACTGTTGCCGTTCTATCAGCTGGATCCAGTCTGATCATTCTCTTCTGACCTCTACTATCAACAAGGCATTTGTTCCCACAGATCTGTATCCGCTCACTGGATATTTTTTCTTTTTCTGATCATTCTCTGTAAACACTAGAGATGGTTGTGTGTGAAAATCCCTGTAGATCAGCAGTTTCTGAAATACTCAGACCAGCCTGTCTGGCACCAACAATCATGCCACGTTCAAAGTCACTAAAATCACCTTTTCTTCTATATATACACAGTGTACAGGCCAAAAGTTTAGACACACCTTCTCATTCAGTGCACTTTATGTTTCATGACTATTTACGTTGTAGATTCTCACTGACTGTGACTGACTGTGGCCCAAACAGATCTCTTCTGCTTGTTGCCTCTCCTTAGCAGTGGTTTCCTAGCAGCTATTTGACCATGAAGGCCTGATTTGCGCAGTCTCCTCTTAAGGCTGGTGACTCGGATGAACTTTTCCTGAGAAGCAGAGGTGACTCTTGGTCTTCCTTTCCTGGGTCTGTCCTCATGTGTGCCAGTTTCGTTGTAGCGCTTGATGGTTTTTGCGACTCCACTTGGGGACACATTTAAAGTTTTTGCAGTTTTCTGGACTGACTGACCTTCATTTCTTAAAGTAATGATGGCCACTCGTTTTTTCTTTAGTTAGCTGATTGGATCTTGCCTTAATATGAATTTTAACAGTTGTCCAATAGGGCTTTTGGTTGTGTAGAAACCTGACTTCTGCACAACACAACTGATGGTCCCAACCCCACTGAAGCAAGAAATTACACTAAATTACACTAAAGCAAGAAATTACACTAAATTAACCCTGATAATGCACACCTGAAAACCATTTCAGGTGACCACCTCTTAAAGCTGATTGAGAGAATGATGCCAAGAGTGAGCAAAGCAGTAATCGGAGCAAAGGGTGGCTATATTGAAGAAACTAGAATATAAAACATGTTTTCAGTTTTTGTTAAGTACATAAAACTCCACATGTTCATTAATAGTTTTGATGCCTTCATTGAGAATCTACAATGTAAAAAGTCGTGAAAATAAAGAAAACACATTGAATGAGAAGGTGTGTCCAAACTTTTGGCCTATATATATATGTATATATCCCTCTGAATCTATTTTGCACCTGGACTGGGTTCCAGATCCTTTGTTGTTGGGGGATGAGTGTTAATTTCCTCCCTCCATACTGTGAGTCAATTTGTTTTCAAGTGAGGAAAGGCATCCTCAGCTACATCATAGCCTTGGCCAGTGCTAAAATATGAAAGCACACCTGGTGTGTGTGTGTGTGTGTGTGTGTGGTGCTCACTTCAGTGTAGAGTGTGGAGTGGCTGTGGTGATATAAAGGATAGACATCAAGCTTGTGTACCAACTGCACCAGCAGCAACAGCATAACTTCAATACAGACGGTGTCAGTTACACATAACCACAGTGACCTATTACAGTCTATGTGTTCTATCCTCAAAAAAAAACCTACTAAAACTAATGTAGCCCCATGTATCGATAAGTCACTGAGCTAGAATCGAGAATTGTTCCCTCTTAGTACTACATACACACAAACACTGCTGTACAAGCATCAAACAAAGCATAATGGCATGACCTTCTGACAGCAGGCTCTGCATGTTTATTGATCCCTATAGTGATGCAATAGCCAGGTGGGATTACTGGCCTTGTTCTCTCTGGGTGGGCAGCATGGTCCTCTATCCCCTCATCATTCAGCACAAGGCTAGACAGAATGGGTGTCTGTTAACTGATGTAGCACCACTGCGTTCTCTTCAACGTGGTTTCAGATATCCAAAGAAGTTGCATTAGCGTCAATTAAAAAGATGTGGTGAAGATATATGGAACTTGTAGGAAGCATGTGCTAGTTTTCACTCTGGACCTGATTAAATTAAAAGGGAATGATGATGAAAAACAAACATTTCAACTACTGCAGTTTGTCTGAAATGTAGTGCAGTTATTTTTAAATGTTGGAGTGGTGTAATATTGTAATACACCTGTCGCATTAAAATAAGGGCTGAAACTGATGATTATTATTTTGGTGGTCGACAAATCTGCCGATCATTTCTCTGATTAGTTGATTAGTCAGCAATTATTTCTGTCATTCCCTCCATATTAGCTTGCTATGGGTATGGATCCTGTTTCTAGATTTCCTTAGATCAGTTCAAAATGATAGAAACAGCTAAAATTGAGATTAAAATGCCGTATAAACATTTAATGCCATTTAAATGTGGAAAGTGCTGCCATTTAGTGAGGAAATGTGTAATCTGTTGTGTTTGGGCTCAGGCCGATTCGATTTGTCCACAGTAATTTGTGCAGTGCTACAAATGAACGATTAGTCGACTGCCGGGACTACTTTTTTTAGAGCCAAACATTCTCTAATTATCTATTACCTTTACTGAAGAAAAAAATACTGACTTCCAGCAATGTATATTTATTCTAGGTTACAGCACAGCCAACTTAGAACTGACATGTACAGAGTCTTTATATACAAATATAAGTTTCTTCAATGCATCACGAGACACTTCTCATTGTCTACTGATAACCATGTTAACCAGAGGAAGTGGTATAGAAAGCAGAATATGGTTCCTCGTATAGAAACTTGACGCATCCCTTTCAGACTATGTCCTTATATGAAAGAGGACAAGTAAGAATAAGCACTTATATAAGGCAAGAAAGAATACTTTTTCCAACACAACAATGAACATTTGAGTCGACACTGTCGATTATATCGACTGATCGTTGCAGCCCTAATTAAAATAGCCGTGTTCTGGGCAATGAAAGTTCAACAAGCGTTTTATTACATTTTTCTTAAAGGTGTTATTTTGCTAGAAAGCTTTTAGTATGGTCTCTGTTTGAAATACAGTAGGTTGTACATGCATGCTGCATAGGAAACTGTTCTTCTTTACCCATTGCCTGCATTAGCCAATAAAAGAAAATGAACAGAAAAACGAATGAATCAGTAAAAGCTGACGTCAACCTGTTAATTACGATTCATCGCCTCGCCCACCTTAGCTTGCGACCGCCCACTGCAGAGCCACTGAGGGAGCGTCTCAGTGTTGTTAGCCAATCAGAGGCGAGATGATTGCATTAATATTAATGAATTAGAGCCAAAATTCTTTCGTTTTCCCTGCCCACTCCTCCATCCAACTAAAACAGCCTGAAACAGAAGAACTGGAGCTATTTTCAGCTCACAGGGCATTCATTCATACTAGAAATCACCACAAAATTAATGAAAAAAACAAACAAACTGTGAACTGAGAGCTTTAAATACAAGTAATTTAATTTACAGCACTTTAAAAAGTAGTAGTGGATGATTTTAGGCTTTATTTCTGTTTACAAGGCTTGCTTACAGAACTTAAGTGACATGTTCACCTAGTGAAGCTGAGTGACATGATACACGGATTACCATAAATGATTCAGAAAAGCTTTCGCTTTTGCTTTTAGCCTTGAATTTTCAAATGGTTTTCAATGTCACTCAGCCCCTGCTCAGATATCAGCTCTGATTTCTGAGGCATGTTTTTCTAGTAAATCGCAGATAGACATTTTTTCAAAAGCATTCAAAGTAAAGGTTTGATTGAAATTAGATGAAGTATGCCCCATTTGAAAAGCAGAAGCCATAATGAAAGACACTGAATATTTCTCATCATTTCAGAAAAACTAATCCAGACTCCACTGAATGGGACAGATTTGTGGCATATGTTTGGCAGCAGAAACTGTAACCATATCCAAGAAGCGTCCTGGTTTTCCCATGATGGTGAGTAGGACGAGTGTAATACACGATCTGGAGTTCGCTACTGCTTTAATTAAATTAAACTCTAAGATTCATCTATGCAATATAATTGATGTGTGCAGTCCATATGTGTGTATATGAAGTATTTTACATTGCTAGAAGATGTGCCTTGGACTCATTTTTAATTAAAACAGCCTGTACAGTTCAGAGCCAATGATCAGCCAAGGGTCAAACTGCCAAGGGTCAAAAGGGCATCAGAAATTCATATACTATTTCATATTCATGTAATAAAGCAGGTCCTCTGAGACAAGAGGAAGGCTTGTCCATTGTTTGGTTTGTTTAGAGATCTTTGCTCCTCATTCATTTTGTTTCAGAGCATTAGAATTTTTAGAGTTTAGGGTGTTTTATACATCTGCAAGTCCAGACCAGGGTATGAGCAATGGCATTTAACCCTTAAAACCCCACAGACGAATTTCCTGTCCAAAATCGCACCTTGTAATCTCAGCTTAAATACTCAGGAATCCCTTCACACATAAACATAATCCATATACAGTTAGAAAGGGCGGAACGTACTCTTTCTAAAAATAGCGATGGCATCCCAGTGCGGTAAAGCTAAATCTACAAGAAACGCATTGAGAAAAACTCCTAAAAAAGTGAGATCTCCTTCCCCAAACCAATATTATTTACTTTTTGTGCTTCAAACATACTGAATTTATATGATGTTTCAAACCAAATAATATCAGTAAATGACTCAAAAGTGTCCACAGAAAAAGTGTGAAACTACCTGCACTCAAACTAAAGCTAGATTAGTGTGCACACTACTTTATGTAGTTTTTATTTTACTTGCACATTTTTATTAAGTAGTTGCATTAAACCCTTTTATATATTAGACTAAAAAGTTTACATTTTTGTATATAGTTTTCTTTGTGTCTCCTTAGCAAAATACTGAAAGGCATAGTCTGCTCTAAGTGTCAGGTTTTTAGTAATCTACAGTTTCCTAAAAGGTGTGATGATCAAATAAAAATAAATTATGTAGTAGTAATAAACCATGTAATGAACTATCATCAATATTCTTATGTTTTCAACTCATAAACACTCTAGTCTAAGCATTTTTGAAAATATATAAAATTTTGACCAAAACATGATCAGTTGCAGGAAAATATAACAATTCTGCTTCCTTTTACATTTTAAATGAAAAGTAAAAGAGTAAAAGAGATCAGTGCATGGGGCTGTCTGATATTATTACTGTGTTATAAGCCCTGAAAGAGGAGCTGACAAAAACGAAGAAAAAACACATCAAAACAGCCTAGGGTTCAAAGGGTTAATGTAGTTATTTTTGGTTTTACACTGCAGTTTAGAGAGCACAATAAGAACTTTGCTACATCAAGTCATCACCCTCATAAGCTGTGTCTCCCTTAGAGATATGCCACATCGTATCGTACGCAATAATAAAAGCAACATTTTTGAATATCATCATCACAAAAATACCCTGAAATTTTTTATATCTTTTTTGCTTTTGCTTTGCACTTCTACTCAGTGATAAAACTATTGCATCTGGACTGCAATTAAAAAACACAGGAGGACCAGTGAGTTTTCAGATTTTCTCAGTCACATGACATCATGTTCAGAAGCTCCTCCATTTCCACTCGCTGTTGTGTTTACGTGGATCTCTGTGTAAATGCAAGCTCAAAGTGTAATTACAGTGCGTAGTAGTGGAAAAATAGCTATTTTATTTAACATGAGGTGACGAAACTCAGAGATTTGACTCCAGACAGGAATAAAATTACTGGAGGACCACGGAGTTCAGCAAAATACAGTATGTAATTTAGCCTGCAATTTTCTTAGAGGACATCTTAGAAAAAACACACACGTGGTCGTTCCGGACAAGAATAAAATCACAGAGGACCCCCCATAAAAGAAAATTACCCCAGGACCCCCTGAGAGCTTTACACATGTTTACAATGCTAACCAAACAGTCAGTCAGTTACAAATCACTTATATCTAATTATGATGAAATCTGAATCCCAATCTGAAACCCACTTGAGGGAGCCCAGGTCTCATATTATGTCCCATCATGATGGGGACTAGATCTTCTACTTTCCAGTGGTCAGCAGAACAGAAGCACACACAGTGCTCACACACTGTTCCCTAAAGCCAGTCAGTCAGGCCAGAATGAGGCTAAATGATACAGACAGAGACATCAGCTGAGCATTAAGTGGTGACGGTGTGTGTGGTGAGCAAAGCGTCCGCACTGCGTCTTCTGCTCTCTCAGCTCTTTCTCACACCTACGGAAGCTACACACACCCACCCACACAGTGCTCAGTGGGGGCACACTAATTAGGGGAATGCACAATGAGACTTCAGTCAGGTGCTTGTTGAGTGTGTGTGTGTGTGTGTGTTTGTGTGTGTTTGTCTGTCTGTGTATTGAGTTTGTATATGTGTGAATTTGTGTTTTCTCAGGTGTAAAATTATAAAGGTGTACTTTGCTCAGCAAAATGTCTGGAAGGGAAGGTGGTGCACAGCAAGGGGCCAACTTTGTCGTGACTGTGTGTGTGTGTGTGTGTGTGTGTGTGTGAGACAGTTGCATTTCAGCGGATTCCTGTTTTTCAGTGTCTGGTTTGAAATGACTGAGAGGCCGAATCAGCACTGGACTAATAAAAGAGAAAGATAGAGAGAGAGAGAGAGAGAGAGAGAGAGAGAGAGAGAGAGACAACGTGCCATATTTTTTCGCACAATAAAGCTCAATTAAAATCCTTTAATTTTAACAAAAATTGCCAATGCACATTTTAATCCAGTGTGCTTTATATATGAATTTTACCAGTCAGGCTGTAAGGAGAAGTAAAGCCACTCTGCTGAAGTGCAGTGTTATTAAGGAGTTTTAGTTTAGTTCTCCAACACCGGGGCTGAAATAGCATTAGCATTAGCCGCTAATAATTTAGAGGTGAGTATTATTGGCCTTTACCCTGCTGCTAACCCCTGCTAGCACTGCTGGAGCAGCATTAGCACTAGCTGCTAACCGCTATTTTCTTGTTTAGAGGTATTATTGGCCTATACCCTGCTGCTAACCCCTGCTAGCACAGCTGGAGCAGCATTAGCACTAGCTGCTAACCGCGCTAGCTTTTCCACCGTTCAGATCAGACTGCATCCTGTGTGTTTACCATGTTAAAACAAGTGATGTGGGACAAACCGCTAGTTAATAACGCCCTTGCTTACCAGAACACTAAGTGTTCCTCAGTCTAGTGCTGTCACGCTAGCAGTTAGCCGCTAAAGCTAATGCTCCAGCTCTAGTGCTGGAGAAATTCTGGAATCTAAGCTTACTGTAAATGAACAGAGGTGCTTTATTCACCCAAATAAACAGTTTTCAGGAGAGAAATCTGTGTAGATTTACATCCAGCTATCGTTTGACTTTAAAAGATTTTTTTATTACAGTTTTGTTTACTTAGCTTTACTTAATTTAGTTAGCTTACCCCTACCACCAT
Organism: Astyanax mexicanus; assembly: GCF_023375975.1. Lineage (NCBI taxonomy): Eukaryota > Metazoa > Chordata > Actinopteri > Characiformes > Acestrorhamphidae > Astyanax > Astyanax mexicanus. The sequence goes on from NC_064408.1 coordinate 46,134,900, forward strand.
CAACACCCATCAACAAGATTAGCTGAATTAATAGTTCCTCATAGTGTCTCTTAAAATGTGCTTCATAATCCAGTGCACCTTATGAATGAAAATAGACTAGAAAATAGATGTTTATTGATAGTACACCTTATAATCTGGAAAAATATGGTATGTCTGTGTAAGTTTTCATTCAGCAGTTATACCCCCCCTCACAGAGACACACACATACACACATTTCTCAGCTGTCTTTGCCAAGTGAAGACAAGTAATGATGCTTAAAGAAGCTGTTTTGGGGAAATCTAATCAATTTGTGTAATTACCCCTCAGCCCAATTTCCTGATAATGAGAGTCTGTGGCTGGCCTGGGACACACACATAACTTGTGGTCTAGAGTAGAATAATTCCACTCATACGTCTCTTTTTAATCTGATATCAATAGCATCCTTCATGTAAGGCCAAGCAGTTTGTATAAAAATGTAATATATATATATATATATATATATATATATATATATATATACATACAATGCTGTGCTAGTTCCATAAAATTACAGGTAGTATCATCATACCAACACAAATACTGATAAACAGCTTTTTCCCCAAGGCCATCAGGCTGCTAAACAGCCAGTAGCAATGCATCAGTCCACTTCATTTCAACTCATCTCACCTGTCTCACTACACACGATATCTCATCTCGCACCATCTTTACCCCAGATGAACTCACCTTACGCCTTGCAAGCTGTGTATTCATAGTTTAAATTTCTGTATATTTCTGTATGTTTTTTACAGAATAAATTAAGTATACAGTTACTTGCAAAAGTATTCATATCCTTTTTAACTTTCATAACTTTTTAAAATTTGTCTTACATCTTACAGCCACAAACGTAAATGTATTTTATTGAGATTTTAATAAGCACATAGCTGTGAAGTGAAAGGGAAATTATAAATGATTTTCAAAATTTTAATCAGATAAAAATATGAAAAAGTGTGACATGCAAAAGCATTCAGCCCTCCTACATCAATACGTAGTAGAGCCACCTTTGGATGCAATTACAGCTGCAAGTCTTTTGATGTATGTCTCTACCAGCTTTGGGCATCTAGAAAATCTAGAGATTTTTGACCATTCTTCTTTGCAAAATAGCTCAAGCTCCAGGGGTGTGAATACTATTGCAAGTCACTGTATATTGGGTAACACTCTATCGGATTCCATTGGCCCATTATACAACCCCTGGCAAAAAGTATGGAATCACCAGTCTTGGATGAGCACTCCTTCAGACATTTCATTCTGTAAAACAAACTCTGATCAAAAACATGATACAATAATAAGGTCATTCCAAAGTGCAACTTGTTGGCTTTCAGGAACACTCAAAGAAATAAAGAAAAAACATTGTGGAAGTCAGTGAATGTTACTTTTATTGACCAACCACAGGGAAAAAAATATGGAATCACTCAATTCTGAGGAAAAAAGTATGGAATCATGAAAAACAGATAAACAAAAGATGATTCAAAATACATCACTAGTATTTAGTTGCACCACCTTTGGCTTTTATAACGGCTTTCAGTCTCTGAGGCATGGACTTGATGAGTGACAAACAGTATTCTGCATCAATTTGGTGCCAACTCTCTTTGATAGCAGTTGCCAGATCAGCTTTGCAGGTTGGAGCCTTCTTGTGGACCATTTTTTTCAATTTCCACCACAGGTTTTCAATTGGGTTGAGATCTGGACTATTTGCAGGCCATGACATCGACTGAATGTGTCTTTCTCCAAGGAATGCCTTCACTGTTTTTGCCCTATGGCACGATGCATTGTCATCTTGGAAAATTATTTCATTATCTCCAAACATCTGTTCAATTGAAGGGATGAGAAAACTGTCCAAAATGTCAATGTAAACTTGTGCATTGATAGAAGAATTAACCACAGTCATCTCCCCAGTGCCTTTGCCTGACATGCAGCCCCATATCATCAAGGACTGTGGAAATTTGGATGTTTTCTTCAGGCAGGCCTCTTCATAAATCTCACTGGAACGGCACCAAACAAAAGTTCCAGCATTATCACCTTGTCCAATGCAGATTCTTGACTCATCACTGAAGATAACTTTCATCCAGTCATCCACAGTCCATGATTACCTCTCCTTAGCCCACTGCAGTCTTGTTCTTTTATGTTTAGGTGTCAATGATGGTTTTCTTTTAGCTTTCCTGTATTGAAATCCCATTTCCTTTAGGCGATTTCTTATGGTTCGGTCACATACATTGGCTCCAGCTTCTTCCCATTTATGCTTCATCTGTTTAGTTGTACTTTTTCGGTTTTCAAGACAAATGGCCTTAAGTTGCTTGTCTTGACGCTTTGATGTCTTTCTCGGTCTACCAGTACGCTTGGCTTTAACAACCATTCCATGCTGTTTGTATTTGGTCCATATCTTGGATACAGCTGACTGTGAACAGCCCACATCTTTAGCAACCATGCGTGAAGAGTTACCTTCTTCAAGAAGTTTCACAATCCTCTCTTTTGTTTCAAGAGACATTTCTCTTGTTGGAGCCATGGTTCTTGCCACTCTAATTCGTCCAGCAGCCCTCCAAGGTGTCATGACTGCAGGTGTTTTTAACTACAGACTAACGAGCAGAACTAATCTGAGGCAGGTGTCCATTTAGGGAAAGGAAATTGACTGGGTGTGTCCTAATTTTCTACCTTCAATTTGAGTGATTCCATACTTTTTTCCTCAGAATTGAGTGATTCCATATTTTTTTCCCTGTGGTTGGTCAATAAAAGTAACATTCACTGACTTCCACAATGTTTTTTCTTCATTTCTTTGAGTGTTCCTGAAAGCCAACAAGTTGCACTTTGGAATGACCTTATTATTGTATCATGTTTTTTGACCAGAGTTTGTTTTACAGAATGAAATGTCTGAAGGAGTGCTCATCCAAGACTGGTGATTCCATACTTTTTGCCAGGGGTTGTAGATGCCTCATAGCTCTTAGTTGAATGTGAATGATTCTCTATAAAACTTAACTGTTTGGATCCTTACCTCAACTATGAGTCAACCCTAAAACCTAACCCTAAACCAAACCTAAACCCTAAACCTCTGAAAATGTTAAGATTAGTGTTCAAGTTAGGTGTAGGTGTTGGGTTACTCCATCTTCTTAGATAATCATTGACTTTTACCATATAGTTCAGCTACATTCAATAGCAAACAGTTAAATGTTAGTTGAGCATATATGAGGCATCTATTATGGACCATCCATACAGTATATCGATTTGTATTTTTACCTCTTTTTCCAAGTAATACTATGAACCAAGGTTTTTTACTATTTGATGTGACCATTCATGTGATGGTTAAGGCAGAAATTTGCCTCAAATTTACACATGGTATAGTAAAGATTGAGTGTAGTCAGAAATCATCATCTACAGTGAGACAGATGCTGTCTTTGTTTTTTTTTTTTCAGATGTAAGTACAGAGAATCCTGATTCTCAAGGAAATTCTGGAGTTGGGTGTTTCGGCACATTATCTTTTGTACTGTTGTTTTCAGTCCTGCCTTCTAAAAAAGCGCACAATTTTAAAAATTTTGAAGCAAACCAAAATTTGTAGAAAATCAACGCAAGAGTGAATCTGAATCAAGTTTAGTCGAAGAGTTGGGTCAATCACAACGCTCACTTTCAGCACATGCCGGATACTGCCCAACCAATCACAGCTTCTGGGTAGAGCTCCTCATGCAAAAATAAAAACGACAAATCAATAAACACAATTCCAAATTCTAGAGATCATAACTTTGACAAGCATATCAAGCTTTAAAGTACAGCCTGACTAGCCTGAACGTTCTGTCAGTATGATGAAGTTTAAAACACATATATAAACACATATATATTTGTGCAATGAATGCTTGTATGATATATCCATATAGATGAGACCCAAAGTGAATTAATTAATAACTGATATGATTATCCCTAAAGTCTTCCGGAGTAGGATGCACTGATGTACCCTCCGTTGGAAGCCTCTTCGAGGAGAAATCTAAGCGGCTTCTTTCGTCTCCTACGGTATTCAGACAGGCGGCAAGATGGCGTCACGAAATCAGTTTACGGGTCACGGAGGAGAGGAGGAGGATCGGTTGGAAAAAGGAGACACTTTTGGGGTGACCCACAAGTTACGAACACCTACTATAGACATTCAAGAGTGAAAGAAAACACATGATATTGATATCTTTACATAGGGATTGATTCTCAAAGGGGGACGTCAGGTACTATTGATACATCAGCATTGATCCACACACCCCCAGTCTTTCCCTAACTCTTTCTAGATTGCACATGAGTGAACATCAGAGTGCTTTTCCCTGTGTGCCTGAGGCTTTACACACATCACACACTCCGCTGAGGGAGCCCGAGGAGAAGTTATATGACTGTGTGTGTCTGTGTGTGTCTGTGAGGGGAAAAAGTAAAAAGTACAGGCAAAGAAAAAAAATGTAATGTATGTGTATATGTACAGTACATATATTTTCTTATATATAATATGAAAATAAATGTACTGTACATACAGGAAGAGATAGAGAGAAAGATAAAGACATGAGATTTAATCAAATCTGACAAAAAGTTACTATTGCAGCCAGAGGCAAACACACACACACACACACACACATATGGCCAGGGGCAGTGTGTGTAGCAGCTGGAAGCATAAAACAGCCCTGTCTAAAATACCATTAGTGCAGATTCCATTAACATCACAGGGGACAACCATACGCTCAAACACATACAGTCATACACACTCTGATACACACACACACACACTGATCTGCCATAACATTAGCACCACCTACCTACAACTGAGTGGATCCCGCTTGTGCTTCTGAGCCACTGATTATGTGTCATATGATAGAACATGCAATAATATTGGCATACGATATTTACTGTATTTACTGTAATTGTTAGTTTGAAGTTTACATGCACTAAATATGATGCACTTTAGTTCTGTGGAAGATTTTTGTTGTTACATTACTTAATTTTTTTGTTATTTTTTTGTTGTTACACTATTATTGTTTTATACAAAATCAGGGTCTTGGTAATTTACTGTTTAAGAAATAGACAGACAATTTTGTTGGAGTAGTATATTCTTTTAACTAATTGAAAAAATACAATGTTATGTTACATATCCAAAAATATCACTATTGCAAAAATTAAATTGAATTATTTTGATGTTATTTTATAGGCACAACATCTACTACATTCATCATTTCTGTGAAGACCAAAAGATAAAGAATCCTCGGAAGAAAATAGCTGCTAGCAAAGTCAATATACACTCACTGACAATATGCCATCTAACTGCTTGTGCAATGATGTGGGGAGCCATCGCATACAGCAGTCGATCACCACTAGTAGTGATACAAGAGACACTAAGTGCTCAGTGATATGTGCAGGACATCCTGTAGCCACATGTGTTCATGTGCTCAGGCAGGGCTTCCAATTGTCATTTTTCAGCAGGATAATGCTTATCCACACACAGCAAAGGTTACCCAAGAATGTCCCTACCACTTTCTTTCCCTGTTTGGTCACCTGATTTATTGCCAAGCAAGCTTTTATTGGAACAGTTGGGATGCCAGATTCGGCAAACGTGCCACAGGATGCTATACAGAAATCTGTATATTTCCATGCCAATGTCTCCAATAGTATCTGACGTTGAGTTGAGACTAGATGTGTCCCAATATGGAGTAAGAGACCCCTTTTTATTCCCCCCCCCCTTAAAAAAAACTAACCCTTTAATCTGATATTGCACATAAAGTATGTAGTAAAGACTCAAATGTATCCACAATCATACACACATGCTGCCACCACAGTACAAAAACTAGTATTTTGAGACATAGTCTACAAAAAGCAGCACTGGTGTTTTACACATTGTGCTCTTGTTTTAATGTGACCGTTTAATTGCTGCAAAAATCTAGGCCAGTCGACTTTTACTGAAGTACTTTAGGGTAGTAGAAATTTTATATGGTGTAAATCTTGAGGGTCTCTTTCTCTTTGTGTGGTCAGTGAAGGCAGATGACACAAGACGACACAAGACGACACATGTCAGGGCTTCAAAGTGAAGAAGCTGAAAGGTATCTCTGCTCTACTTCCTCTGTATTCAGAGCACAGAAACAAAGATACAGAGAGAGAGAGAGACATAGAGCAGCAGGTTGGTGTTGAAGGAAACTTTACTCAAGTGTTTAAATGCTGGTTGAACCACACAGCTCCCCAAGCAGTCCAGTCTTTTAGACCCAGGTGTGTTGCAGAGCATCTGCTCCAGCTGTGCAGGTGGACAAAAGTAGGCCAGTCTCAGTCACAAGGGGGAAGACGTATGATAACGACTGTTCAAATGTGAGGTGGACGTCTGCATGCATTTGTGGTTAAATATTACATTTGATTGCATTGTAATAAAAATATCAGATAATTAGATATGAAAAAGCAACATTTAAATAAATGTGACCTGTCACGTCCTGGCCTTGTCTCATGTCTCTGTGTATTTTCCCCACGTGACCTGTGCTCCTCTGTGTCTCCTGTCTCAGTCTTACTGTTTTCCACCACGTGTCTCATTTGTAGCTTCGCCCCTTCCCCAGGTGTTTCCAATTCTAGTGTGTTTCCTGTTTGTTTAAATAGATCCCCTGTGCCACTTGTCCCTCGTCGGTCTTTGCACCTTCACCTGTCGTTCGTCTCTCTCTCTGTGTTTCTAAGCTTATCTCAGTGTTTTCTTGTCTCTCATAGCCTTAGTCCCTTGTTTCTCGTTTATTGCTTGTTCTCTCGTTTATAGTCTATTTCCTTGTTTATTTCTAGTTCTTCCCTTGTATATATTCCCTGTGTTTATTTTTATTATTATCTCTTTTTTAACTGTTTATGTTCTCTCCTTTCTCTCGTTCGTTTTGTTTTTTGGTTATTTGTTTATCTAGTTGCATTTATTTAGTTCACTCCCTTGTTCCTTATATATATCTCCCTGTTTTATGTTTACGTGTTTACTTGTTCCTTGTTTCTTTGTTTATTTTGTTATTTATTTAATAAATTATTTGTTTCTTACCTGCGTTTACGTCCGCCTCCACGTCTTCCCTGCACCACACCTTGACATGGCCAATACATATTTCTGCTCGGGTGGGGCCAATAACATTCTCTGAGATTTGCACACTGTTGATAATAGTATATAAGTAAGATAATAAAACTGAGTCATACACAGGCATGTCAAAACTTAAAAAAAAAAACTGGTTATCTTATCCCATGAATTTTTCCATCTACTATACGCACTTAAAAATGTTCATTGACCAGCAGGATGTGTGTGTGAGGCTTCCTGCATTGAATAGGAATGTGATTTCAGCCAGAAATGCTTGTCTATTAACAAGGGCGCTTCTTGCCAGATGTACTTACTATATTGGGGTGTTTTAAAGCATTGATAGTTGTGAAAGCAGCCCGATTTTTTTCTAAATATTAAAATTATTCAGGGCTGGACTACATGGACTACACTACAAAAATCTATATCACAATATCTTTCTTAATATACAATACGATACAGTTCCGATAAGGATATGAACAGTACTTGGTGTACGTAATCACGCACTGATAGAGCTGGGTGAAAAAATTATATTACAACACAGTTAATACACATTATTTATCATATTTTTAAACACACAGTCAAAATGCATCAGCAGTGGCAGATTCTGCTATTCTGCTATTAAATTATATGTGGTTGGGATGGAAATGTGGTTCGTTTAGCTTGAGGCTCCTAAATGCCTTGAAACGGCCCTGCTTCAGCCCTTCTGATACTATTTGTTATATTGGTAACATTGAAAGTTTTCAAAGAACAAAAAGATCAAACCCAAGGATAAAACATCTCATTCACTGGCTCAGTAGTTCTGGGCCAGAAAGAGAGATTTCTGGGGCAGCGCATTTAACTGCAGGCCATATTAGACAAAAATCACTTAAAGACCCAAGACCTCCTCCACTGCAGGGGGCAGTGCTGGTGGCTCTGCTTGAATTGAGAGCTCTTCTCCTGGGGAAGACCTCGCGGTGTCCTCACTTACGGACTGCCCCCTCTGGCTCTGTTCGGCTCAAAACACACACACACAAGCACACACACACTTCCTTGATGTGCCTAAATAGGGATGTGTGATGTGTGACACTGATGTGTATTATTGTTAGTGTGTTTATGTGTGTGTGTGTGGTACTTTGTTCTGAGATCGCCGAATGCATTTTCTCCAGCTGGGCCTTGTTTCCAGCACTGTTATTTAGAGTGCCTCTAAACACACTGCACACCATCTGTTACTACACACACACACACACACACACACAATGAGCTAACAATACACTGTGTCATCAGATTCTTTAAGGGCATAATGACCTACAAATGGAAGCTAGTTACTCACTACAAAGACTTTTAAATCAGGCTTTATCAGATAAAGAACAGCGCGTTTACACACAGAGGATTAATTCAGGATCAGAATTGTCTTCCTCATGAATATTTCAGGCACTGTGACCTGAAATCAAAGAAGTACTCCATAAACAGGTCTATAACAAGCCCTCTACAACTGAGAGAACACAATGTGTAATTCTCTTAGTGGCCAGTTTATCAGAAACACCTACCGTACCTTGTACTGGCCACTTTATTAGAAAAACCTGCTGGAAACGAGATCTTAATGGGTGGGCATGAATAAGACATAGGCCTTAATAAGTCATGCCCACAACCTAATTATCTCATTTCCATGCTTTATTAAGTCATGGCCCCTCATAAGGATCTAATTCCCAAGCTTTAATAAGTCACAAATTATTATTTTTTCTACAATTTAAAAGAGAACATTTTGGACATCACAGCTGTTTGCAATTTGAATGGTGGACAGGTGGAGCCAATTAGTAACATGGAGAGTGGGAACGCCATAGCTTCATGTGATCAGTGGGGTCAGGACAGTCCGGTGTAGGTGCATGCTGGGAAGTCTTTATGGAACAGATCAGAGTCTTGAGCAGGCAGGCTGATGTCATGTGTGTCAGGACTGACATGTATGTTTAAATAGATTTTTGAAGGCTATTTTTCAAAAATATATTTGTTTGGTTTGTATTCTATTAAAGTGGGTCACGACTCAATGTCTATGAGAAAATGTGAGTCTCGGGTTGAGAAAATCTGATCTAAATGTCAATAAAGTTCACTTTGACTTTAACTCTGAATTGATTTTGATTATTGCTTCTTTTCACTTTTCACACCAATCACCGAAAATGCTTTTCCTGCCACTTTGGACTAAATCATTTTGGTTGTCATATATTTGATACATTACTAATGATGTTTGACTATTTAGTCTTGCTGTTGTGGAGTTTCTATATATTCCACAAATACAGATAAAAACACACTTGACTCAGATCAGTATACTGTACGTTTCAGTGACCAATGGGCTCCACAGAAACCCATTAAATATTTTTTTTTCCATATTAACAAAATCCACTCACTACATCTTCACAGCAGAACAACTAAAAGGAACCAGTAGAGAGAGATAGGGACAGAGAGAGAGAGAGAGAGAGAGAGAGAGAGAGCCAGGAGCATAAACAAGGCTGTGGTTCACATATATAAAATGATCCAGTGTGACATAATGAATAAAACATTTACATTCACTGTTTACCTCCAAGATATCTCTAACCATGTGTCAGAACCATCCTCGTCTTCAATAGGAATGAAAGTGTGCAAGTGTGCAAGCTAGATCATTATCTAGCAGTCCAGCCATCCCACCACCCCCACCTGCACCCGTATAGAGCATAATGACATTAGAGAAACAAAGCATAAATTATCCTGTCAGTCCTCAGCCTCTTCAGTCTGCTCATTCACAGAGTGACTGCAGTGTCATTAACTCAGACTAGCATTTACTACAGCCATTCCCAAACACTGCGGCCATCAGGAATACGGAGGCGTCCTCTTTTTAACCCTGAGACTCTACCGTTACCACCAGACATAATTAAAGCATGATGGAATTGTATCTTAATGCAATAAGCCAATAGAAGCTTGTATTTTTAATCAGGTGTAACTGTGTTATTAAGCACAGGAAACCAAACTCTGCTGACCCATAATAAAATCATTGTAATGTTCAGCCTCACATACATAACTCGTTGCTTTTGTACAACAATTTACGTGATACACAGCTCTGAAAAAAAAGAGACCACTTAAAAATTATGAGTTTCTTTGATTTTACCAAATTGAAAACCTCTGGAATATTATCCAGACTAAGATAGATGATCACAAACCAATGAATGATAATACATTTATCCAAAAGCAGTGCGTAAGACTGGTGGAGAAGAACATGCCAAGATGCATAAAACTGTGATTAAAAAACAGTATTATTCCACCAAATTTGATTTGATTTTTAAACTCTTAAATCTTTATGAATATGAACTTGTTTTCTTTGAATTATTTGAGGTCTGAAAGCTCTGCATCTTTTTTTTGTTATTTCAGCCATTTCTCATTTTCTGCAAATAAATGCTTTAAATTACAATATTTTTATTTGGAATTTGGGAGAAATGTTGTCTGTAGTTTATAGAATAAAACAATGTAATTAATTTAATTTTACTCAAACATAAACCTATAAATAGTCAAATCAGAGAAACTAATTCAGAAACTTATTTTTTTTTTCCAGAGCTGTATGTATTAAATAAATGTATTTATGTGATTGGGGTGTGAGGTGATTCCACATCATGAAGACACTGAGATTAAAATACCAGATAAGATATACTTAGAAGAATCTAAAGTATAAAAATATTTTTTGTTTACATAATAATTCATAATGTCCCTGTTTAGTATCATTGTCTTGAATATTAGATTTACAGAGTAAAAAAATCACAAAAAAGAAAGAAAACACATTGACTGGCACTGAAAGCGAACTTTTGACTGGCATTGTAGATATAAATTATATAAATACAGAACATCAAATAGTAAATATAATATTAATACTAGTACATATTATGTAATTCAGATAAAGCAGTGGTTTATTTCCAAAAAAAGACAAGTAAAAAAAAAACACAAAGGTGCACAAATTGAATGTACACTGTTGACCCCCAAAACATTAACTTACACCAAGCTCCTACCCAGCTGGGTCTATAGCCTTCAATCTCTCGCACACACACACACAGAAACAACTCGATCCTCCATTCTCAATTGTTAATGATACCAATGTCAGTGATATCCTTGCTGCGTTTCATGCGCTGCATGCAAGGTAGCAAAAGCGATCGATGCGCCCGTGGCCCGAGTTTCTTCTCGTCTCCAAAATAAAGGCAGGAACATAAAGAGAGCAGCACACGGTGCTCGAAAAAAAGTCTTATCTCCTAGAGTAGCAGACCAGCACACAGCTATATTTACCTCCGAAATCTCCCAACTGCAATACTGATCAATTTTTGTCCGGCACCGGAGAGTGCAGGATTGATTGAAGCGTGCTCTAATGCCCGAAAGAGACAGCCTCAAATTACAGAGCAGGAAATGCAAAAAGAGAAACGCTACCTGTACATTGTCCTGTGGAACAGCCCTGGCATTCATCCCAAAAAACGCAACGGGGAAAGGAGGCACAACCTGCCACGCAGCTCAAACTGAGGAGGAAAAGAAGCCATTACCGCTGAAAGCCTGTGGTTTAGGGGTTTCAGGCAGACTATTGTAAAGTGCAGGAATCATCATCTGTTACAATAGTGACAATATACCCCGAACTGTGGATGTGGACAAAGGGCAGCGCAGAGTGCAGTTCTAAACCATGTTTATCTGAGTCAACAGCAGCATTATGTGTATCTAATCTGGAGAAGGTGAATCCCAAATCAGTGCCCCCAGGAGACAACAGACATTTAATTCAATGGCATTAAAGGACCCATATCCATTTTGTCTTTTCATTTATTCTTTATTTTTACTCATAAAGTGCCTTTGTAGAACCCAAAGATGCTTTACAATCAGCAGTGCACATTGAATTCTGTCATGATTTGAGCAGCCGTGGTTTTATGTTTTTTGGATACAATCCGGGTTAGCACCCAAACATCCCTTTCAGACAGCTTCCTCTTACAGCGTCCACAGTTAATCCTGTTGGATGTGGTTGGTCCTTCTTGGTAGTATGCCGACATTACCCTGGATACCGTGGCTCTTGATGCATCACAAAGACTTGCTGTCTTGGTCGCAGATGCACCAGCAAGACGTGCACCAACAATTTGTCCTCTTTTGAACTCTGGTATATCACCCATAATGTTGTGTGTATTGCAATATTTTGAGCAGAACTGTGCTCTTACCCTGCTAATTGAACCTTCACACTCTGCTCTTACTGGTGCAATGTGCAATTAATGAAGATTGGCCACCAGGCTGCTCCAATTTAGCCATGAAACCTCCCACACTAAAATGACAGGTGTTTCAGTTTCATTGTCCAACCTCTGTAATTGATGTCTATTTTGGCATGAAGTTCTGCTGATCAACCCACTCTCTCTCTTTTCCTTGCTGTGTATTTAACTCTTTAACTTTACCTAGACACTTCTGAATTTCTAGTGTGTGTGTGTGTGTGTGTGTGTGTGTGTGTTCGTGCCTGGCTGTGTGAGCTTCAAACAAGTCTAAAAAATCTTTAAACTCTTTGAGAGCGCCTCTGAAACTCACTCAAAAAAGAGCCAGGAGTTCTTTAACCTCTCTGAACACTGCAGAGTTTACAGTCCTGCACTCAGACATGCTGCCTCTACCTCTGATTAACCTCCCCTAGAGAACCACAGCATCACTCCATCACCATCATTCCATCACCATCACTCCATCACTATCACTACATCACTATCACTACATCACTATCACTACATCACCATAACTCCATCACTATTACTACACCACCATCACTCCATCACTATCACTCCATCACCATCACTACATCACTATTACCCCTTCACCATCACTATCACTCCATCACTATCACTCCATCACCATCACTCCATCACCATCACTCCATCACCATCACTCCATCACTATCACCCATTCACCATCACTATCACTCCATCACCATCACTCCATCACTATCACCCATTCACCATCACTATCACTCCATCACTATCACTCCATCACTATTACCCCTTCAACATCACTCCATCACTATCACTCCATCACCATCACTCCATCACTATCACTACATCACCATCACTCCATCACTATCACTCCATCACTATTACCCCTTCAACATCACTCCATCACTATCACTCCATCACCATCACTCCATCACTATCACTACATCACCATCACTCCATCACTATCATTCCATCACCATCACTCCATCACTATCACTACATCACCATCACTCCATCACTATCATTCCATCATCATCACTCCATCACTATCACTACATCACCATCACTCCATCATACACCTTCCATCATTACACCTTCACTTCAACAGTCTATCATTCCATTACAATCACTCCATCACAACTTCTCTATGACTCCATCCTACACCTTCCATCATCACACCTTCAATTCAACAGTTCATCATTCCATCACTATCACTCCATTACAATCATTTCATCACACATTCTCTTCACCACACCTTCACTATCACTCCATCATCACATCTTCACTTCAACACAACTTCACTTCCACTTTTAATGCTTTAATATTCATCTATCATACCACCACTCCATTACACAATCACACGTTTATTTAACCAGTCCTTTATTCCATCAATCATTCCATCACTTTAACTTTATTACTATTACTCTGTCACTCCTTCCTTCCATCAACTACTCCATCTTTTTATCACTGTCATAAATCAGTCTCTTACCACCACTAAATCCCACATTCACTTCAAGACACCTTCACCTTTACTACCAGTCCATCATTCCATCAATTACTCCATCAATTCACCACAACTTTACTATAACTTTAATTATACTACAACTCCATCTTTCTATAAATTCATCCATCCATCTCTCTATCATACTATTACTCCATCACACCTTCAGTCTATCATACCTTCACACAACACATCTTCACTTCATCAGTCCATCATTTCCTTAATAACTCATTACTATCACTCCATCACACATTTACTTCACTATCACTCTATTACTATTACTTCTTCACTATTCCGTCAATCACTCCATCTTTTTATAAATACATCAATCATTATATAATACTATTATTCCATTATATCACCACTCCATCACTAGCTTCACCCAATCACACCTACACTACATCAGTCACTTTTTCTCATCACTCCATCAAACCTTCATTCTTTATTCCATCACTTTATTATTTCCTGTCCCTCTCTTTTACATTGTCCATTTTTCTTCTCATCCCTGAACATGTAAATGCACACAGACACCATTCTAAACCTGAGATTGTGTGTGTGATGTTAATTAAACTATACTGACAGTGTAGATAACCAAACCCCCACACAGACGACATCCACCTCACACATCTTTCCAACAGCTTTGGAATTAAAATACCCGCCTGGCTAATGTATGGATAAAAAGTGTGCTAAGCACTCAGAGATAAGAGGAAAAAAATCTCACAGCCGAGGCCAGCTGTGTAACACACACCCTGAGCAGACTGCCTGCGGAGCACAGCTCACCTCATACATTTACAACAGCTCCTGATAATGCTTATCACGTAGACACATGTTCAATCAGCCAGGATTCTCACCCACTCCTCTTCATGTTACTGTGTGTGTGTGTGTGTGTGTGTGTGTGTGTGTGTGTGTGTGTGTGTGTGTGTGTGTGTGTGTGTGGTTGTGTGAAATCTAGCTCTACTTAGTGTGTTTAACAAAGATAACAGATTGAGTGCCCCCTATTGACCTGAAAAAAAAAAAAGAAGAATTCCACTGAGCTGATACAGGTGCCAAGACAGCCTAGTTTCTCCAGTTTGCCAGGATGTTACTAAATGGAATAATATGACAAACATATATATTTTTACAAGTGAAATTTTAGTAGAGAAATACAACCAAAAATCCACACCAGCCAAATAAAAAAAAAGTGCTGTGGCCAGATTACACAGATTACACTAGAAAAGAAAAGTTTATAAACAAACTTTAAGATGGCTAGGAAAAGCGTGCTTATAACATTAAAAAAAATAAAAATGGTTGCTAAGCTGTTTCTGTCTGAAAACTGCGAAGAGTGGTTGCTATGCTGTTAACTTTTGACGAAATGCTATAGTCCAAAAACTTTTGGCTAAATTCTAAAGTTCAGAAACTTTTGGCTAAATGCTAAAGTCAGAAAACTTTTGGCTAAATTCTAAAGTTCAGAAACTTTTGGCTAAATGCTAAAGTCCGAAAACTTTTGGCTAAATGCTAAAGTCCAAAAACTTTTGACTAATGGCTAAAGTCTGATAACTTTTGACTAATGGCTAACGTCTGATAACTTTTGACTAATGGCTAACGTCTGATAACTTTTGGCTAAATGCTTAGGTCCAAAAACTTTTGGCTAAACTTTGGTAATGGTTGCCATGAAATCCCAGGTCGTTGCTAAAGTGGGTGCTATTAATAGTTTATTAATAGTTTATTTAAGCTCCTTTACAACAAACCTTTGGTATAACATCCTGTTTATCCCTAAAATGGTTAGCACATAGTTATGTTCTGTAGGTAATATTTTAAATGGAAATCTGTGTGAAATGTAGCCTCTAAATCTGCCCACCACCATTTTTCCAGTCCCTTTTCCACACTTCCACACTGCCAGTGTGCTGCAGCCATGGAAATGGGCAAGCTGGCTATTTTTCTGCTGAACAGGTAATCACTGTGCTTCAGTAAGGTTGCTAATCATAGGTAGGTCATCTACCAACACCACTATTTTTTGGACATTGAAAAGTATATATATATACTAATCAGGTACAGCATAAGACTCGTTGTCGCTTGCCACTGTGTGTCAATCTGGCAACCCGCATAAGCTTGGTATTTGGGCAGAACTGTGTCCAGTGTTTGTAAACTGAACTCCTGTAGCCATTTTACAAACTCACTGTCATTTATCACTGATTGTTCATTTAAATTAACCAGGAGAAAAATGAAGCCTGATTTCAGCTGATCGATCATCAAGTCACAGCAAATATCAGCCGTGATGTAATGAGTACTGCATTCACACTGGTTGGTTCACAATATGCAGCAGGGGGAATTCTGGGAAAGATGGTATTGATATTGCAGTAAATCGAGTTTTTGTTAGAATAAATGCCAGAGTGCCGGAGCGGGACAGAACGCAGCCAGTGATTTATCAAACTGAAAACTCCCCGGACCTGTCCAAATGCTTAGCAGGCTTCTTGGGGATGATTTATTGTGTGGCGCTGTCATTAAGGTCAATGAGTAAAATTAATCTGGCCATGGTTATGAGTTTGTGCAACATGTTATGAGGAAGCACTGTAATAACGAGCTCGCGGCTCCACAGAACTTGCTCTGAAGCCGAGTGTACAATTTACAACAATGTGGATTTTTAAAACCACACCACATCTCACACTAAACACTCAGGCTTCTATAGAAGCTCTGCTTTTTTTGTTTGTTTGTTTTGTTGTGAAAATTAAAATTACTGTTGCATAATGCAAAGCAGAATGACACAAATATAGCAGTAAAACCTTACTTGTGACAGCCTAATGTAAATTAAATTAAATTTATATTATTATTATTATTTGTTTTATTTTATTATTATTATTTTTCTGTTATTTTATGTTGTGATTGATGACTTAATTGTGTGCATTCGTGGCAGCATTTAGTTTGCTATTGGTTTAAGGAACTTTTATACATGAGCACAATTTAAAAAAAAAGCAAAATAGAAGATTGAAGAAGAGTACTGTGCACATATAACTAGAAACAAAAAGCTTTTTAGCATCAGCCTTTTGTAAAATAAGAAGCTGTCCAGTTACTTTTTGAATGCCAAATTTTCTAATCCTTGTTGTAATGCTTCTAAGGATTGCTTTGAACATAGTAGAAGACTTTTAATAAAATATTGAATGCAATAATCCTGTAATAAAAACAAAACTTTTATAAGTGACCAGATAAAGGTTAACAAAAGCATATGTACTAACCCTTCTAAAATAGTGAGTTTTTAGCATAGAATTAGCAAAAACAGAAACAATAGTTAAATGGCGGCTATGCTAATAGCATGAGGACACTAAGCACATTCGAGTAATTTTCCCAAAATTTGTATTTTAAAAATAAACAAATAAGATAATAAATTAATAGATGACTAATAGATGATTAATAGATACATTTAGATGACAAGACCAAGTGTTGAGATTGATCTTCTTAGTCGGAGTTACAATAAAATTAAATATACAGAAAAACAAATGAGGGAACTTAATTTTGGTCTTCTCATTATCTTCACAAGAACCAGCTGATGTCACTTCCTGTTGTAGATGTGACTTGTAGAATGTTCCAGATCTTTCAGATGGGTAAAGGAATGAGTGACACAACTAAAATGTATATTTTACCTTAAATATTATGGATTTATCATAAAACTACTATGCTTAATAATAAAATGTATTTTAAAGTTATTTTGTGTGCACATTTACACATGTAATTTCCTGGGAACAAAAATGGTACCCATTCAGTGGAATGGCCTTCAAATATTTTTTTACTGTTTTGTCATATATCAAAAAAAAAGTTGTTGTTGAACAAAAACCCTAAAATATTGCGATATTATTTTAGAGCCATATCGCCAACCCCTAGTTTACCCATACCAACAACCCAGCAACCACATGGTATAATTTAGCCTCCACCTGAAAATCCCATACAAACTCCCAAGTAACTGCATAGTAGCAACCCAGCAACTGCCTGGAATACCAAAGCAACTACTTAGCAAACACGTTTTTGATTTTTTAGCAACAGCCTAAAAGAGAAAGCAGTAAAAAAGACCTGCCTGAAAGAGATTACATTACATCAAGTTACACAACCATTCTGCACTTTTCTCAAAAAATGTAACACATTTATTAATGGGACAGGCTGAGTCTGACCGTGGCAGGAAAACCACGCTGAGATGCTCCGAGACTCTGGAAGTCTGAAAGGAACCCTTCCTCCTCTGGGTGACAGAGCATAATGAAGTTACAGGCAGAGCAGGATTAGAAACAGACACACTCACTCGCTGCACGATTTCGTGTAATATTTTTTCCATCCCTCACCGAAAGCAGCAGAGCTTTTGGCAGCGTGAACTTTGAAGCTGGAGGCGTATGTCATTAGCTAGCCTTACTGCTCAATAAGCAATTTCCTCCTTAAAGGCAAAAGCCACCATAATGAGGACTTGGGCACCTCCCTCATTACTCGCTATTTGTATCTCCAGCAGCTACAAAGTGTGTGTGGTCCAGTTACAGCCATCAGAGCATCACTGAGAGAAAGGATTACAGAGAAAGAGAGAGAGAGAGAGACTCTTCAGAAACATCCAGGCAAAATGAAAAGCCCTCAGCCTCAAGAATGGACTTTATTACTTAGCTATGTCATCAGAAATCAAGATAAATCTGAGACAGAGTGACATACAGTATGTAGTGTGTCTGTGTGTGTGTTCTCATATACTATATTTCTTCTAGTGGTGTCAACTGATTAAAAAAAGGTAATCTGATTAATCACAACAATATTCTATGATTAGCTGCATTTAATCGCACTTGTTCTTCTTCAGTAACACGTTTTTATAGAGGATATTTAAATGTAAATAAACGCATGAACCACAAACCTAAACGCACCAATAGGCGCACCAATAAACCACACCAGCACCTTGTCTCCTCTGATTGGTCAGAGCTGTCTGATGTGGGAGCGAGAAAGTAAATATAGTGAGAAGATGATGTGTTGTGTGAAGCTACTTTAACACAGAACGCTGAAAATTTGCCTCTGCACTTTCAAACACAGTGTTTCAAAGGGACGTATAGCACAGATGGGAGCAGTGAATGCTGCACATGTGTCCCAGGTGTGTAAACAGCATGGAGCAGATGAGACAGCGTTTGTTCATAGCAGTATACTATCTGGGTGGTATTTGATAGTTGCGATGGCTTCTCTTGCATTGTGTTGTCCGTGTTGGAGCTTTTCAGTCAATTAGCCGAAAAATCTGTGCGATGGGTGGGGGCGGGGCAGATTATGGCGGAAGTTGGGGGTCAATCTTGGTGGCGTAAGTAATTGCAATAAAGAAATAAAAACACGTTACTAATTCCAAATAAATCACGTGCGTTAACACTTTAGAGTTGAAAGTCCTAATTTTCTACAAAAAAATCCCTGCTTTTGTAAAGCGTTTAATTATTTTGAATAAAAAGCTAAATTATTTCTTTAAATGAAAAAAAAAATTGTATCAAGACTTTTTCTACCTTGTTAGTTCATATCCTTAATCACATGAGGCACAATCCATTGGATTATGGTATTCAAAATGCAAAAATCTTTAAGTGCAGTGACTTTTATCAGCTTCTAAACAGCTTCTGAACCTTTGGTGGCATAAATACCATAAGGGGACACATTTTGTAAACCAGTGGTATTACCTACTAATATAACAGCATATTAAAGTATACCCCTCTTTCACCTCTCTAATCTATTATTGATCAAATGTGCTTTTAAATGTGTTTCATGTGTTTTCATTGGGCTGTGCAATGCAGTAGCAGTAAACAGAGTTGCGCAGCTGCGAGCAGTGAATGCAGCACAGACTGCGCATTTAAACAGATCGAATTGCACCTTATCAGCAGTTTAGCTCAATTACAAAGGTGTATATATGATAGTTGGGATGTCTCATCTCTACTGTATGTAGAGTGATTGCTGTTATGCATAAACCTTGCAGCTTTCCAGAAGTCAATTTTGATACAATGTCTTATTCACAACTGCCACATCCACAACTGCCATATCCACAATATACAGAGAGACATATAAATGTAAATGGAATGCCTTAATGAAATAGATAGCCGCTATTATGCAATTATATAATTTATAACTAGAAGTGTAGCAAAACAGGGTATTGTTATAATGTATCCTCCAAGCACATATTAAGGCTACTATATCAAAAAGCCATCGATTACATTAATTTAAACTGCTCACTCAGGTTCTCAAAATACTCAATAATTACTTTTGAGAAAAATATATTTTTTTCTTCCTCCATCAGTACTAATAGTTATGAATGGTTCTAACCATTCATAATGGCTTTTTTTGCCATTCAATCAAATTCTGGTGGAAAATATCAAGTCTGTCCATATAGTTTGAATCTGGGAGTTTGACTTCTGTAGTTGCCAACCATCTCTCTACATACTGTATGCATATGAGAGAGAGAGAGAGAGAGAGAGAGAGAGAGAGAGAGAGAGAGAGAGAGAGAGACGTGGATGGATGTTAAGTGACAGTGTGAATAGAGTGGAGTTTTTATTCATGCTAACGTCACTCTTTATAAACTCCACTGTAAAAATGACTGACCTGCCAGATGCATTCACAGATCAAAACATTGACCTTGTTTGCTTAACAGGAGGCACAGTGGTAACCAAGGGCGTAGGAGCGGGCTTGATATTGGGGGGGACACATTTGCCAATATGAACCCAAACCCACCCAATAGTTTCCTAGAACAACATTTGTGGAAATTACTTTTAATTAAAAGTAAATTATTATTATAAGGTGATTTTACAACCTAAACATGTTACTCCACATTACAGCTACTGTTGTTAGAAAAATTATGCAAGCAATGTCTGAGTTATCACCTAATATTTAAAATAATATAACAGATTATTATTATTGTTATTATTATTATTATTATTATTATTATTATTATTATGTATTGGCATGTCAATTCTGTTGTATATTTACATTTTCTCCTGCACTTTTATTTTTTTCTACTGAGAGCTCTTCTTAAGATGGTGTCCTTTTATGTAAAAGAATGTAACTTTACGTTTCATAGAGACTTTTATAAACGTCAGGATATGTGGTCTTACAGTGAAATACAAATGAACAGAAGTCACGTTACAGCAGTGTTTCTCAACCCAGTTCTTATATATTCTACTGCATATTAAAACTGTTCTGCATATTCTAGAGCTTCCTCTGGGGGATATACATGATTAATTTAGGCTCCATAGGGGGCTAAAGGTTTTTAACAGGTAAACTCAGTAAATGACTGTTTATTAGCTGATCAGGTGGAAAACACTAGTTTAGGGCAGTGATCGGGGTTAAGTAACTGCTTTAAACTACCAACTTAAAGTACTGTACGAAATTCTGGCGATCATCTACATCCAGCTTCTAGATAACTAGTTAGTTAAATCAATTTTCGTTCATTATAGCTCACAGTAAGTCCTGTAATCCTAAATGAATAAACAGTTTGAAAATTAAAGTGATTAGCTGATCAGGTACAGGGAAACATTACATATATCTTTTATTTTTTTCCTTTAACCCTGACTCCCAATCTAGCTAATTCCAAAGATAAGCTTACACACTAACACAGCTGCAGTTTATTAATCACAGTTTAAACTGTGTGCTGATTCAGAGACGTGTATTTTTAACCAGCTATCAGAAACATATCATCACAGTTGAAGTGGTTAGCCTATCGTTAACTTTCTTTTAGAAAAATCTCCGTATATCCAGATCTGTTTTAAAATCAGCTGAAGCTGCTGCGTCCCGATCCCGCTGCTAAATCTCACAGCGAGGGGGCGGGGCTTCCCCAACAGCAAACTGCCTCTGCTCCGCGCGCCGCAAAACCAGCAAGCTGATTGCCTGTTTCTACTGAGAGGCGTGACTTAATACCTGAACCGGCTCCGTGATTGGTCCGGTCTGTCTCCTCATTAATAGTACAGCTGACCTGAGCGAACTGATATCATTTTTGGGGGGGACAAATCCACCTGTTTCTAATATTGGGTGGGACATGTCCCACCCATCCCCCCCGGTTCCTACGCCTATGGTGGTAACACACACACAAACACAGGCTGTGGTATATAGCATAAAGTCAGTGTTAATAAATCACATATTGTGTCAGATTGTATTGTTAGCCTTGCTTGTATCCTGTACACAATGTACAGGACTCAACTGAACTCTTGATTGATGGTGAAATGATGGTGCTTCATCTTCAAATTTTAGGACGAGTTGAGGAGTTGGGGTTGAGGTAGGGTGTTAATAATCCAACATCAGTAATTATTTTTTTTTTTTAGAAATAACAATAAATAAGCAGCTGTCCCAATACTTTTGTCCATGGAGTGTATGACTCAACATGCTAAAGAAGCATTCTCAACAAACTGTCTGATACGCTAACTCAATCTGTGCCACCAGAATTTATAGAACCTCAATTAATGAGGTGAATCTCCATTAATCATTTGTAAAAGTAAGGGCAACTCAGACAAAAACTCAGACAAATGAATTCATCTACATGCCAGTAGTTCCTTTTACAGCGAACAGCGCAGTTAAGAAAGGAAACATGGCCTCGCTGTGGCCTCTGACAGACTGTGAGCTGGCGAGAGTTGCGTTACAGCAGAGCTAAGAGCATAAATATGAAACCAGCTTATCTTGAGTTGGAAAGGAATGCATCCTGCGTTCGCCGCCAGTGGCTTCACTGAGCAGTAAGAAGCTTAGAACTAAAATACAAGGCAGAAATATCAGAGAACGCTCAATGATTTATTCATATCACAAATCAATAACGCCACAAGCAGGTGCTTCGAGTATCTGACCTCACCCTCCTCCTTCTCCTTCTACCCTATGGATACCATCAATCTTAACTGACCAGCAGCACTGCCGTATTTCACTTCTGGCTTTTGTTGCTTAGTTACAATACTCCCTAAGAAATGAGCCATTAGCAGCCACTGTTACCAACGGCACACATATTAATAGTAAGGTGAAATTTAATATGAATTATTTCTCACTCGCAGTTCATTCAAAGAAAAACAGGGGAGTTTATTGACTTCTCAAGATTTTCCTTCAGATTTAAAGCTACTATTTTGTTTTGAAAAACTGAAAAAGTCTGCTATTAAACAGGTAAATACATAATCACTAAAAGTGCAACAATACAGGGTAGTGTTACACTGCAAAAAAATCCATTGGCAAAAACTAGACACAATACATGCAAATTAAGACAAATATATGTATGTTAAGCAAAAATATCTGCCAACGGGGTAAGCAAAATGTTCTTAGTAAGATTTCTTACTAAAAGCAATGACAGAGTCTCAAAATGAGTGAAGTAACACCTAAATCAAGCAAAAATCACTGTTTTTGGACACAAGAATCAGAATAATTTGATTGCTGCTTGATTGTGCTTATTTTTAGTTCAAATTACTTAAAATAAGGTACAAATTCTAAGTAAGGGTGATTAAGATAATTATCCCTAAAAAAGCAAAATAATCTAACACTTACACAATGCTTAGTAAGACAAAAAGTCTTATCAGAGAAGAAAATAACATTTATTGCCTTAAATTTAAAAAAGATTTAGGTTTTTGCAGTGTATAATTTTTCATCCAACAAAAGAAAGGGTGAATTCCTTGTATGCACATACAAATGCTACTATATCACTAGTTTACAGTTTTTACTTTACAATAATTTACTTATTTATTTACTTACTTTTTTATTATACATATTTTGTATACAGTGCCAATCATAAGTTAGGACACACCTACCTATTAAATATTTTTATTTTTTTCCTATATTGTAAATGGATACTGAGTCATCCAAACTATGAAAGAACACGTAAGGTGTTAAACAAACCAAAATACATTTTAGGTATTTACGTGTCTTTTATCTGGGGGGCTGTTAACTTGTGATTTCTGAGGCTGGTAACTATAATGAACATATCTTGTGCAATAGTGGAAACTCTTGGTCTTTCTTTCCTGTGGCCTTCCTGATGAGAGCCAGTTTAATCATAACATTTTGATGCTTTTTGTGAGTGCACTTTTAAAGTTCTTGATATTTTTCAGATTTTGATCTGAAAAATATGATTTTCTTTCTTTCTTTTTTTTTTAACTTAGTTGAGAAGTTGTTGCCGTAATATAGATTAAAACATTATTCAAACATGACTGTTCACTATATACTGACTTACTAACTTCTCACAACACAACTGATGCTCTCAAACACATACAATTTTCAGCACAGCTGTTAACTAAAAGCTGACTGAGAAAATCCAGCAAAGATGTGCAAAACTTTCATCTAAGCAAGAGCTACCTACTTTGAAGAATCTATAAATATATAAAACAGATATAAAACATATTCTGCTTTGTTTAATCATCTAATAAAATGACCAAAAACGTTCAGCAGAGGGTGAACACAATCATTCCAATAGCCCAAATGATCACAGTTTAGATATTATCCACTATAGGTGTGTTCACACAAGTTTGTTAACGTATTAATAGCCCAGTCAACATGCTAATGTGTGGCTCACACGTGTGGGAAGTGGGCTAGGTGGGATCCAGGTGAGCAAGGGCTCTGAATGGGTTTGTTACTGGGATCCAGATGGGCTTTCAAATGGGCCCCATCACTATAGTCTGACCTAATCTCATATGGGTCAAAGAGAGGCCCCCATTGGCATGTTATCTGAGTCTTCAAATGAATTAGACTCAGTATATAAAAGCCTTTATAGGGTCAATACAGAGAGCGGAAGAAAACTGGAAAGGACCATGACTGACTCAGCGCTCAGTGTGTGTGTGTGTGTGTGTGTGTGTAAAAAAACTAGGCAGATATCCAGAATCTGAGAGTCTCAGAGTCTCTTAATAAGGCATAAAAGTGGGGATTCTCTCAGACTAACATATCTGACATTCTTTCCCACCCAAACCACATTCTCTGCAATGGCAAGAATGGTGGCAACATCTGAGGGAAAGCTAGCAAAATGCCTTTATGTGTTTATTATGTGACCAGCAGCAAGTTTTAAACCGTGTTAATTCCAAGTTAACAGCGCATAAAAACAAACAAATGATAAAAACAGATTGCTTTAGACCTAATGGATCCGATATAAAGACTTATTAGCCTCCAGATGGTGCAGTCATTGTCTATGATAAAAAAGCATGTAAAAAAGCATGTCATCCTTTTACACTGTTTTGCTCAAGAAATTCCAATATTTGTACATAAAAAACGTGTTATGCTATTTTAATGCTAAATGCTAGGTTTGGTTTCATTTTGGCGACACTGGGCGGCACGGTGGCTTTGTGGTTAGCAAGTTTGTCTCCCAGCGATGGGATCTTGTGTCTTAAGTCCCTATCTGGGTGTAGTTTCTGTGTTCTTCCCATGTCCCCAGGTTTCTCTCATGGACTGTGGGTTTTCTCCCACAGTACAAAAACATGGACATAATGGAAATGGAGGTAAACTGGAGACTTTAAATTGCCTTGAAAAAAAAGGGATGTCCTAAATTGTATTTGTATATTTGTGTGAGTATAAGTATGTATGTATGTTTGTGTTTAAATGTATGTATCACTGTTTGGCCAGATATGGACTTGACCATATATGGATTCTATCGTTGGTCAACTCCTCAGTGCTCAATGCAGTTCTCCAGGTGGATGGTTGTTTCCGGTTAAGAGCGTACTGTGTGTGATTGGTTGCCGATTCTCACCAGTGTGTGTGTGTGTGTGTGTGTGTGTGTGGTTGCTTGTAAAATGTGATTGTAAAGCATCCTTGGGTTTCTAAAAAAAGTGCTATATAAATGTAACTTAATTCATTCAGTCATTAATTTTTTTTTTCTTGAGCTTGGGTTTTAGATTCTGGGTTCAGATCCACCAGTTTATTCTGAATTGCTGTAATATTGTCAAACAGAGAGCATTCCTTGTTGAGTTCCCAAGTGCATAACTCTCATTAGATTAGATTACAATAGGATCAGAAGATTATAAACTAAGTCCCAATAATGCTGCAACCCCCTCCTCTCCAAAAATAATCAATAATTGCCTGCATTAAGTTCACTGATATCTATATATATATATATATATATATATATATATATATATATATATATATATATATATATATATATATCCACTGATCTTCAATATCAAGTGAATGATAACCTGGTTGATGGCTGATGGCTGGTTGTTACAAAATGCAAATTTAAACACTAAACAGTGGAGCAAAAAAAAACTTTTATTAAATATTAATTCTCACAGATTTGAGTGACAGGACAAAAACACCAACTGTTGACCTCACTGAACTATAAAGCCCACTCTAGGTAAAAGAGGTAGCAAGCACATGTCTGGAGCAACTTCAAGCACTTGTATATGAACTCTCCTTTAAAGACAGGAGACGTTTTGAATAATACATTTGATGGATTGCTCATTCCACATTCAAATGTATGGGAAATAGATCCCGCACTGGAATGCATAAACTGTGTCATTGTGATTACACCACTCTTGCCAAATTCTGACACACACACACCCCCACACACACAAACGCACACATCCACTTGGTCCCTCCTGTGGAGGAGTGTGTTAGCTGAAATGTCAATCACCCCCTAGAGACCACCTGCTGCAGACCACCTCACACTGTCTGCTGCGTCATTCCAGACATTTACATAAAGCAAGAACAATATTCACACATTAAACAAGAGAGAGCCAGTCAGCGTGAGAGAGAGAGAGAGAAAGTGAGATAGAGGACAACGGGCATAGCAGACTGATACAGTGTATCAGTACCCTGTAAGTACAGGGTTTGGACAATGAAGCTGAAACACCTGTTATTTTAGTGTGGGATGTTTCATGGCTAAATTGAACCAGCCTGGTGGCCAATCTTCATTAATTGCACATTGCAATTAATTAATTAAGAGCAGAGTGTGAAGGTTCAATTAGCAGGGTAAGAGCACAGTTTTACTCAAAATATTGCAATGCACACAACATTATGGGTGACATACCAAAGTTCAAAAGAGGACAAATTGTTGGTGCACGTCTTGCTGGCGCATCTGTGACCAAGACAGCAAGTCTTTGTGATGTTTCAAGAGCCACGGTATCCAGGGTAATGTCAGCATAGCACCAAGAAGGACCAACCGCATCCAACAGGATTAACTGTGGACGCTGTAAGAGGACGCTGTCTGAAAGGGATGTTCAGGTGCTAACCCGGATTGTATCTAAAAACATAAAACCACGGCTGCACTAATCACGGCAGAATTCAATGTGCACCTCAACTCTCCTGTTTCCACCAGAACTGTCCGTCACCACAATAAATTATTGTGGTCTAAAACCAGGTGTTTCAGTTTCATTGTCCAACCCCTGTGTGTGTGTGTGTGTGTGTGTGTGTGTGTGTGTGTGTGTGTGTGTGTGTGTGGTTATATACAGTACACTGTATTGTCAAAAGTATTTACTTACTCATCCAAACCACTGAACTCTAGGCATGCAGACGGCTTCTACAAACATTAGGGAAAGAATGGGTCGCTCTCAGGAGCTCAGTGAATTCCAGCGTGGTAAAGTGATGAAGGGATGAAGCCACCTGTGCAACAAATCGTTTCATTTGTCATCAACGAAAAAATGATTTTAACCAAGACATTTTGCAGGAAAACTTCAGACCATCTGGTCTTATGGACTGCAGGTCTGATCTGCAACTACATGAAACGTTCGGTTGAGGTTATTGTTGAAAAGGAGGATCAACAAGTTATTAAATCCAAAGGTTCACTGTGAATGTTAACATGTTGTGTTCAAATAAAACAATGCAAACATATCATTTTTTTAAGCAGACTGTGTTTGTCTATTGTTGTGACTTAGATGAAGATCAGAACACATTTAATGACCAGTTTATGCAGAAATCCAAGTAATCCCAAAGGATTCATATACTTTTTCCTGCAACTGTAAGAGGAAGCTACTGGGAACGACAACAACTCTCTCTGTCAAACTGTCTATGTAAAATAACAAAGTGAGATCAGCGTATGTGAGGTGCATAGTGCACAGAGGTAACCAACTTCTGCAGATTAAATCACTACAGACCTCCAAACTTCATGATGTCTTCAGATTAGCTCAAAAACAGTCATAGAGAGCTTCATTGAATGGGTTTCAATGGATACAATACAAGGGCTTTATTAAATCAGGGTAATTCAAAATTATAGTCAAAAACAGGCAAGGTCAATATATATAGTGTTGGGAACAGGTGAAATCAGTACTCAGGTGATCGTAGTCTTGGAGGTGTCGTGATTAGTCATGTGAAGGAGTGATGTATGCGTGTGGTGCATTCTGTGCAATGTCCAGAGTCCAGAACTGGAAGATCACTGGCAGACAGAGTTGAAGGAGAAAGAGAGTTTAAAATATACATACTACAATATATATATATATATATATATATATATATATAGCAATATATATGTGTATATATAGATATATACTTGTTTTCATGCAGTTCCTGTTGATTTTGCATTAGGGTAAAGTAGGGTACAGTGGATAGTGTGCGATATAGTACCTACACATAGTTTTCAATCGGGAAAAGATGGATGATCACAAGCCATCAAATCAAGCTGAACTGCTTGAATTTTTGCTCTTAAGTGGCTTAGAGCTATCCAAAAGCAGTGTGTAAGACTGGTGGAGGAGAACATGACAAGATGCATAAAAACTTTGATATGAACTTGTTTTCTTTTTTCATTTTCTGCAAATAAATGCTCTGAATGACAATATTTTTATTTGTAATTTGGGAGAAATGTTGTCTGTAGTTTATAGAATAAAACAACAATGTTCATTTTACTCAAACATAAACCTATAAATAGCAAACTCAGAGAAACTGATTCAGAAACTCAAGTCTCTTAATTTTAAATCCAGAGCTGTAAATATATAATGTACACACACCAGCTTAACCTTAACACAGATGACCAACTGAACAAATCATGGTAAAGTGCACAGGCTATGCACTTCAAATACACATACTTAACAAACCCACAACAACTCCACGCTACTCCAGAAGCTCTTTATATGGTATTGATTTTTTTAAAGGTTGTATTAAACAGTTGCGCATTGATGGCTTAAGAAGATAAAGAGATATGTGTGTTCAAAAGGTCTTTCTGGTTTTGTAAGAGAGATCTTTGACCCCCTGTTTCTGAAATAATTTGTGCATCACAGAACTGGATCCAGCCTGTATCAGAGTCGACTGTGTTTAACGGAAGGCTAACTGAAATAAAAAGAAATAAATAAATGAAAGTACATTCATGGCCTCAAAGAGCTGTGGTCATCCCTTTTCCTTCTATTCATCTTTTGTTGGTCTCAACGCTCATGCAAGACTGGATGTAAGGTACAATGGTTCATACTAGGGTCAGGTACCAAGGCCAGCAAACTCTTCAAGAGCGTTTATTTTCTCTTTGGTCACAATTTTATTTTTTAAAATGATGAGAAACATTTCAATACATCAATTAATTATCAGAGAAGCAGCAACAACACACCGCCACTGACTTATCCATCCACTACATAATATAAATGTGCTGTTGCAAGGCTGTACAGACCTTATTCAGCAATGTAAAAGAAATTTAGCTTTGTTCTGCCTAATGAGAATCTCTTTTTTTAACTAATAGGAATAAATAAGAAGAGAAACTGGACACTAATCTACAGTAAAGATCAGGTTGAGTTTTATTACATTACAGTCCTGGCCTGGAACAAAGCAGACAAAACTATAGTGGGTGTGCTGTAGTGACTAATTGGCTAAACTAATGCCTAGTTGTGGGCAGTTTGATTTTATATTGAAATGATAAATTCATACAGGCTGCAGTTTAGATGAAAATCTAGATAAATAATAAGTAATAAGTCACATAATAAAGGAAGATGATAACATCTGGGGTTACACATAGGGCCCATTCCCTTTCCCTGGCTCTACTTTCTCACTCACTATTTCCTACACAAAACTGGTAACCTCCTTCAATTATAAACAAGTTTTATAATCCAATCAGCTGCATTTATCCCAAACATGGAGACCAGACACGTAACAGCTAAAATGCTGTGGTTCTTTATAATCCATTAGCAACATTTGCACTTTAAATAATTTGTTTTTCCCAAAAATCATCAGTGCTCCTTATGTATGAATATTTCCAGTCAGGTTGTAAAGAGGTGAGTATTATCAGCCTGTAGCCTGCTGCTAACCCTGGCTAGCACTGCTGGAGCAGCCTTAGCATTACCGTTTGCAGTTAGCCTAATTGACCTCTTACAAATAAATATGTATAAAGTAAAGACAAAATACAATACTTACATATAGCTGATACTATTTCATAATAGTCCTGGACCGAAAATATTGGAACGGACCTTCAGAAATAGAAAGAAAGAAAAAAAACACACTCAAAGAAACGAGAAAGCCATCGACTGCTAGAAGAAGCAGGCAGATGATAACAGCAACACGTCTGTGTGCGATTTGACAAGAGGCTACAAAACAGATCTATAAAACACATTTGAGGGGAGAGAGACGGAGCACGGTCCGCAGACGACAGTGAGGTCAGCAAAGACAAATGTCTACAAACAATAAAGCAGTGCTGAAATGCCAGACCAAAGGCCGGGTTTCCTCTCCAGCGATGCCGCAGATGCTGTAGAGGTTGAGGGAGCCTCATTAGGGAGAAGGTTAAAGCGAGGCTTCCACTGACAGATTACACTGTTACTGAACAAATCATACCTAACTAGCAGTCTCTCAGCGGGTGGGCCTGTTCCACTCTCACCCTGTCACACACTCTCTCTCGCTCTCTCGCTCTCGCTCTCTAAAGCAGAGTAACAGCTGGATCTTCTTCATCCAGCCTTCTTACAGACAAATGGGGAGATGTGCTGTAAGATAGGGGGCTATAAAGAAACACTAGACAGTTATTAAGCTCTGCAATGCTTGACCGTGTGTCTGTTCCTAAACTGTATCCCACACAGCACTATGCTGTTATGCTGTTAAAAAGCTCTGAAAAATGTCAGAGCTGTTCACTGAAACTACATTTCATTTTGGTTGAAAGTAAAAGTGAAAATATGTTTATGTCAGGACATATGATAATTACGTTATAGACCTACCATACATTAAATGAACATGGCCTTGTTAATCTGTTCGACCTCTATATTGACCGTTGTGTGTACAGTATTTTTCTATACTAAAGACTATAAGACACACTTAAAATCTATTAATTTTCCCAAAAATTTCACAGTTTCTCCAGCACTAAGGCCGGGAGCAGCAGCATTAGCATTAGCTGCTAATCACAGCACTAGCTCTTTTACCATTCAGAGGTGAGTATTATCAGATTGTAGTCTGTGTGTTTGCTGTTTTAAAACAAGCTACGTCGGAAGAATTGCTAGCGGATTCCTCAATATATCGCTATCGGGCTGTCATGGTGAGCACAGAATTGCAGACACGTGCAGATACTGATAAAACAATACGTTTATTATAAAAATAAACAGATGTAAGACGTGGTTGATACGGAAAATGGGTAATCACCAGAAACCAGAGCAATGTAGAAAAACCATACCATAAACGAGAGACAGTCTAGAGTTCATACACGAGATATCCAATGTCAGAGGTAATCCAAGAGGCAGTAGTGAAAACACAGTCCAGGTAATACACAAGCAATCCAATATCAGAGGCAAAGGCAATAATCGGCGTCGAGAAAACAAAAAGCAAGGTCATACACAAGATAAACTGAGACAAGAGATAAAGTAACGCTTTGTAAAGAGGAGAACCTACAATACGCGGCGTGGGTGTGTTTGTGTGGAGTGCTCTTATATAGTGCCAGTAATCAGTATTCGGGACTTCCTGGAGGAAGCAGGTGAGGTGTCACGTGACCAGGTGAGTGCGTGATGTCAGCGGGCGGTGCATTCTGGGTAGTGTAGTTGTTGACCTGAGAACCTCCGTTAGAGCTGAGTGTGGAAGGGACAGAGGAGCTAACAGCACCAGACGTGACACGGGCAGCCTTCATGTCCCACTAGCCCTGCTGTTAGCAGCTAATGCTAATGATGCTGCACTCGACCTCAGTGCTGGAGAAACTTCACTAAAAACTCACCCTTAGTCATTATATTGCTTTTTTTGAACACTGTGTTTTATGATGTGGGGAGATCCTGTTGTTTAGATTTCTATTCCAGCACCTAAATCTTGACAAACTATTAAAAAAGGCATTCTCTTTATATAATTCAAACCATATATAAAGAGAAAATAAAGAGGTAAAGTGGCTTTCCATGTTCACATTTGTAATGGAACCACAATAAATAAATGCAGAACTGGATCCAGTGCTTCACTGAAGAATGCTTGAAAAATCAATATGCACTCTATATCCACTCATCTGCTTATCTGAGGGAAACAATCCTCACTTAGATGATCCTAAAAGAATGCAGAATCTGTCAGACTTGATAACAATAAAGCCATGGTGATGAATCTTATGATTGTAAGCTTACTTCAAAACCAGTAGTCCAGATAGCCTTTGAAAATAACACATTTTACATTTTAAATCTAAATGAATAACGGTAGGAAGGGATTTAGTGTGAATGCAAAAAAAGTCAAAATTGATGCAGATTTGCACAATTCTAAGGAAATTAACAGAAAGGCTCATTTGTGAACAGAGGCAATGTCACATGAGCCAGACAAGAGTTAGACACTCGCAGATACTTTACATGAAGTTGATTCATGAAATTATTATATTTACTAGCATTACGAGGGACAGGCCAAGTGAAGCAGGATACAACGTACAAGAGAGAACAGCCAATTACACAGGATAATCCAAAAATGAAACAGAAGAGCAAGTAACAAAACAAGGTCAGTAACAATGCAGCAAAAATACAAAAGAAGCGGAGGGTAGAAGGGCTAAGGATTAAAGTACAATACAACGGGGGACAGAAACGAAAAGGTTTTTATAAAAAGGAACACAGGAAATGGCAATCTAGAAAGTCAGGTGACCCAGAACGCCGACGTGTCACGTGATCCAACATGAGAGGTTAGAAACAGGTGCATTCTAGGGAATTAAGTCTTTAGAAGGAGAACTAGAAAACAACAACTCAAGCAGAAATGAGTAAAACTATTGAAACTCTATCATCTACTATAGTCTAAAAAGAAAACTGTGTTTTAAACATAGAAAAATTTGTTTTAATGCAGGGAAACTGTTAAGGTGGCAGGGAAATATGTTTTTTAGGGCAGAAGGGAACCTAGTGTGGAATTAGTTGGTATTAAACTTTTTTAAGGTTAGGCTACTTTGAAAATTAACATTAGCCAAGCTTTTTAAAAGGCATAAGCTAAGCTATTTAAATGCATTCGTATGTTTCCCCTTAACATTTAATATTGTAGTTACAGTGTCAGAATATGTGAATTAGATGGGACAAAAGCTTTATGTACAGGGGTTTTCAGTTACATTGTTATTTTCTATTTAAAATTGTTTAAATAACATTCCAGTTGGAGAGATCCTGTAGAATTTGAATTAAAATGTAATGGCAAGAAAGCTGATGAATATAGCAGCCAGTAGTAGTTGTAGTTGTGTGTGTTTTTGCAGGATTAACTGTGGATTTTGCTGTGTAATATATTATTTATGACTATAAAGGTCATTGTGTTGTATGTGCGACATAAGCTGATGTAATGAATTTATCTTTTACGTGCTGTAGACATTACAGTAAGGAAGGGAGACATTTGTAAGACTTCAGTTTAGTGAAGCGTGCGCCTGCGCTGTACTGGTTTCCATTTACACCCAGAAGAAATACTTGACCCCCCCCCCCCCCCCCCCCCAATTATCAAGCTGAATTTACCAAGATATGCACCAAGTTAGGTCTGCAATCCGTGTGGAGGTCTGTAATCTGTATGGAGGTCTTTTCCGGCCTCTGATAGCGACCATCTGATAGCGAGTCTGATAGCGAGCAAGAGTGTGTCCCGTTAATCAGCCATGCTAATTAAAACACAGTAGGATCCCTCCTCTGCCCACTTCCTCCTCAGTGTCCATCTCTCATATTCTGTCAAATCATACCTCTCACACTCTCACACTCTCACACTCTCACTATCACAACCCGGCTCTCTCTGCTGCGTGATGAATCAGTGGGAGGCACCCAGTCGCGAGTGCCTCTAATTTAGAGTCGTCTAATACGTCTTATCCGCAGGGCCCTTTTCTCTTCTTTCCTTATCCCTCCATTCTTCTATCCCTCCTTCTCCCACAGGTGCAAATGAACATGAACCTGACGAAGACGCCTGACGGGACTCTGAGCGAGACCTCTCATTGACTCACAGCCACTCGATAATGAAATGAAATCAACCACTGACTCTAGTATGTGGGTGAGTGTGTGTGTGTGTGTGTTTTAAGTGAGTGTGTGCCAAGCCCAGTTCAGCCCAGCTCAGGCTGTTGTAGAAGAATTATGGGATGTTATCAGAGTCTCATTTTAATCCGCCGCGGTGCACTGGGGAAGTGTGTGTGTGTGTGTGTGTGTGTGTGTGTGTGTGTGTGTGTGATTGTGTGTATGAGTGTGTGAGTGTGTTTAACGCTATCCTTCTCTGGCTCTCAGCTCCTACTTAATTCAATAGAGGGCCAATTATTGACTGTACCGCCACTTTGAAATCCTTTTCAATTTATTTAAACAGTAAGTGTCTGCCGGTCGAGACCCGTGTGGCCTAATTCGCAGACTAACGCTTCATATATTACTCCACTTTAAGCCAAGATCAACATCACTTTCACAGATCACACGTACAGTTTTGTTATACTGTGAATAAGTGGTTCTCTTTGAAGAAAAACAACAATACTGGATAATAGACTGTTTTTTAATTAAATTAATGAATTAGAAGGGTGGAAAATGTCAAAAAAACGATCTCTGCCAATCTTAACACAGGGCTGAGGGATAATACGTTAGCACAGGTGCTAAAGTAGCAGCACAAAATGTACAGCATGCAGAAAAATACATTGGAAAATGTATTTTTTATCATTTAGAAATACAATGTGTCGTTTTCATATAAAATAGGCAGCAAAGACTCCTTGTTATATTGTGGTAGTGCTGAGTGTGAGAGTTGTACAGAAGTCACGAGGAAGGTCATAGCATCCTCGACTATTTTTATGGTTGCATTTATTTATGGACATTTACGCTGATTTGTTGAGATACAGTATGTGTTCAGGTGTGTTCATCATCACTCTATGTGTGGGTTTAAGTTTAAGTTGTGCTGGGTTCTCTGGTAATTAAAATAAAAGTGTTATTCACCTTCCTGAGTTTGGTGTGGATGGTGGATAAGAGTCTCTGCAAGTGTTGCCCTCATTTAAAGAGGGAATTACTGATCAATAACAGTCAGTTTCGTTCTCTCTCACAGTTTAAATACAAAAAAAATTATGGCCCAGCTTTGTTTCTCCACCCTCAGTGTGAAGTTGTTAGTAGTGAATATGTTAGTTAA
Organism: Astyanax mexicanus; assembly: GCF_023375975.1. Classification (NCBI taxonomy): domain Eukaryota; kingdom Metazoa; phylum Chordata; class Actinopteri; order Characiformes; family Acestrorhamphidae; genus Astyanax; species Astyanax mexicanus. Next base: position 46,169,944 of record NC_064408.1, read on the forward strand.
GAAAACAAACCAAAAAAAAAAATGATTTTTGATTCTTTTTTTATTATTTTGTAAGTTATGTAAAAAATGAAGAAACAAACAAATAATGCAAAATAACAAAAGCATTTGTAATCTATTTCTAATTTTCCCTTAGCAATAATATTATTTGGAAAATAGACTACTGTATTTTGACTTTACCTCAGGCCTATTCGGCAGTGTAGTCTTTCTTAAATTCATCCAAACAAATTTATAGCTGAAAATAATGGTGCATTGTACCTAAACTCAACTGTTTTTGCAGCTTTCAATCACAATATCACAATACAAGCGAAATAATAAATAATGTAAAATAACAAAAACAACTATTTTTTTTTATTTCACAATAGGACAAAACCTAATCTAAACCTAACCTTTTTTTAATACACATTAACCTTAACATTATTTTAGAAAATAAACTATTTTAACTTATTACTGCAGGCCTATTTAATTATGTAGTTTTTTTTTACATTTCAACCAAACAAAAATGCAATTTTTGACAATTTATGGCTGAAAATAATTGTGCATTTACCCAGAACTTAACTGTTTTTGCAGTTTTCAATCACAATATCACAATACACATGATATGTGCATTGTGTGGTTTGCACTATCAATAAATGCACCACCAGTGCTTATCTGAGCCATTATCATATTGTATTTCCTGCACATTTCCTGTAACAGATTTCTCCTGCAATAGTGAATCAAGCTGTCAAGGTTCCACAACTCAGAGTCTATTTACTGGAGGTCACTGTCATGCCAGGCATTAGCTACATTTTTATAACAAACCCTGAAAAAAATAGAGCATTTTTCATATCAGACAATAGCAGCCTCAATAAGCTTCCAAAATCTCCAGAAAGAATTTGCATTCAGAGAGACTTCACTGCACCCAGGCCTTTAGAGAGTGTTTACTTATCCTGGGCAATGGTCCACCAGTGTATCAGATCATGATCGATGTAGCTGTGAAGCATTCTGTCCACCCTTCTTTCAGCGAGTGTTGTTCTAGGAACAGAGCGATGGCTCGCAGGGCCCTGTTCCGAAACTAATCAGGCTCCGTTTGGAACGCTGCCCACTGGCCGTCCGTCTCAGCAGGCTGGTTCACTGCACTCCCGCCCCCTCCCCAGTACAGTCCAATCATTCCTGTGGGCCAGCAGGTGCACACCAGAGGAAAAGCTGCTGAAAGGTAGAAAGCGCTGGGAAACTGAGTTGTCAGAGTGGATTTTCTTTGTGCAATGTTAAGAAAAGGTACAGTAGTAATTTTGGGTACATTTGTTGTAGTGACTCCACAAGTTACACAGACAGTTGACAACACTGTTGTACAGCATGGTCACTTAAAGTGATTTTTTTTTTATATCAATGTTCAAATAGGGCTGTGCATTGTCAAGAACTCTGTTTCATACATTATACGTAAGGACAGGCCTAAGCTAAAGGACCCTATTTTAGTGCAGCTTGATTTGGGGCATGTCAGTGTGTCTTTGCTATCATAATGATGGGAAAAGTACAGTAAGCACGGCACGAAGCACACAGAAGGCATGTACTAATTCTCTTAGTTAATCATGGGTGTGTTTTGCATGTAACATGAAATGAAAGCCAGTTAGCATTTGACTTGCGATTCACTTTAAGATTCAGGTGCGCTCTGACTTTGGTGGATTGGTATTTTATTGGTGCAGCACTTCTGCGCTTCTCAGTAGAGGAAAATGACATGCGTGTTCATGCTGTGAAGGTGCGAGAGCAAGGTGATTTACAGGAACTGCAATGTTATTTTATTTTGTATTCTCTTTATTGTTGATGTTAAAATTAAGTCTGTTCTCTGCTGTCCTTGCATGTGTGTGTGTGTGTGTGTGCGTGTGTGTGTGTGTGTAAGGAGTGGAGGTGTACGCGTATAGAGCTCACGGCACGCCTGCGTTGCCAAGATAGTAATGAATGTCTAACTGTTGACTGTTTTCTACTCTTTTTTTTTCGGTTAATGGTGCACCTGTGTTTTCTGGTGCCAAGATACCAATATGCCAGAAATGAACTTAAACCCACCTCACTTCCAGACCACCACACTAATTGTAGATATATTTATAAGCTTCTTTTGCTATTTAAATGAAGCAGACACAATGCGTGAAAACAGGTTGTTTGCGGGGTGTAAGACAGCAATGAGCATCAGGGGGTGATATATAGCCTAAAATGTATACTTTCAGCATAAATTAGTGGAATAAAACTGATGTAGTCTGACAACACATCTGTAGGTGCATTATTGTGTAATTTTGTGGGACAAAGTAAACCCAATCCTAATTAAAGCCTTAATTTAAAGCTTTATTGTTTTATATTATATGTACTCCTAACAGTACAGTGACTCACAAACCTATATTAAAGCCCAGTCATGCAAAAAAAGAAATAAATAAATAAATAATAATAAAAATACCTTGATATTCCATTAAACTATCAGCATCTTGAAAAATATCGCAATATACATTTTTGGCCATACCACCCCAGCACCAATGGACAGTAATGGTGAACGGATAGTATGTTTTCTTTGAAAGACCATGTTTATACATCTCAACTAACTCACAAAAAAGAGAGAAAAATGACTTAGTTTTACCATGACATGGATCCTTTCTTACACCTGATTCAGGAATTGACAATTACACTGTATCACCACTGCAGTGGCCTGTTTTGTTTCAGGTTCCACTCATTTTCTATGGAGGCAGGTGGCAGAACAGTGCAGAGAACAGTAGCAGCAGCTGCGATTATAACTGATGACAAGAAAGACAAAGACGCTGTTAGGGAATTACTGAACTTTATGCAAATCTGAATCACACTTCATAAGGTGGGTAGAAATATGGCACAGTAAGGCTATTAGGCCTACATACAGTAGAGAAAAAACAATGAGTGTTAATGTGTTTGGCCCTGTTTGTAACTTGTAACAGTTTTTTTCATAATGAATTCAAGAAATAACTGGTTGCATGTGAGGTATACACAGATTTTATTAACTAAGATATTTTATCCCCTTTGAAAAGGATGGCCTCTCCTTAAATGTAGCATCAAATTAAGCTTTCTCTAACAAAAAGACAAAAAACAGCCAAAAAAAAGCTAGTGAGGGAAGTGAGACCCTTCACTGTAATTAAAAAAAAGAACAGTGTTACTTCATTACTTATTGCTTTTCACTTCACTGTAAAAAATATGCAGTGTTACTGAGTTCAATTATCAGCAGGAAAAGACTTCCAGAAGGAATTCTCCAACGCAAGAAGCCGTATATCCCCGGCTATGGGAAGAAGTGTCTGGGTTTTAATAATAGGCCTGTGCTACACCCTCCCTGTGGCCGTGACTGTGCTGCAGAACATGGACACGGCTTGTAGGGTGGGAATGGGCATTACCAGCGCCGACACGAAGCGCACACACCTCCGTAACAAAGAGCGAGTCGGAAAAGCCACTGACACAAATGTAATCAGAGCGGCCCAGGACAATGAGGGCCAACTCTTCCCATGGGGGACCTGGGTAAACAAGCCATCCCACACATCCGCAACGGATTACTGAGATTACAGCGATTGTGATTTGGTGGCTGTGTGTGTTCCATACAGAAAGAGAGAGAGAGAGATTGCGAGAGAGAGAGAGAGAGAGAGAGAGAGAGACTTTTTTCCAGTCTATCCCTGAAAAGAATGTGTTCCACAAAGCGCGACAATAGCAATGTGTCTCAATTCAGCTCCTGTGCTGACACACCACGCTCAGTTAAGAGTCTTTTTTTGGATTATCACTTACATGTACCGCACTTGCCCCAGGACAAACACACACACAGGAAAAAAACAGCAGCGGGAAAAGCTCTGAAGACGCTGAGTCATAAAATAAGTAAAGATGTGAAACAAACATGAGAACGAAAGAGTTTTTTTTTTTTTTCTTAGCCAGCCTGAACTTTCCAGCAGCTGCTGACAGCCATTCTACTGTTACATTTTCCAGACTTTGTGGTGAATTTGTAGCTTTTTTAAACTGAAAGCACCCCCTCTCTCTCTCTCCCTCTCTATGTTGCTTCTCTTTAACCCCAGCCAACTCAGCGCAGCAACACTACTTCTCTTTCAGGGTCTTTTCCCATGACAACCTCACACTGATGCGCTCAGATTCTGAGAAGAGCGCCACGAGGAAGAAAAAAACAGTGACTCCTCGACTCCTTTCTCAAAATTCATCTCTTATTCAACAGATGCTTCAGCTCAGCCATGCTAACAGCAGGACTCTTCTTGCAGGAACAGTTCAGGACATCAAGGTTACTCAAATGTGATCAATTAGTTAAGAAATATTTTGCTTACAGAAAAGATTCATCCATTCCTGTGGCCACTTCTACTGGTTTAGCTATAAAACACAACTTGCTTTTGTCCATTTTATACATAAAACAATACTAGTAATATAGTTGTAATTAATCTTAAAGAAGCAGTTCCTGAGTTTAGTTTATTTTCTTCTCTAAACTAAAAGCAGTAGTATTCCTGAGTTTAGAGGAGACAAAAGATTACTATCAGTGTCTTGTTACAACCACCCCTCCAACATGTACAATAAATCCATTCTAAATACAGAGTGGTCTGGTCTAGGTAGGGCTGCACAATATATCGTTTCAGCATTTACTTTACTTTACTTTATTTTACTTTATTGTCCACCCAGAGGAAATCTTTCAAAGAAATATATATTGTATATAGTCACATATTTTGTCACAGTAATGTACACAAGCTCATTGTCAATCGCAGGATATGCAGCGTAGGGCCCTGTAATGTTTGTAATTAAGTGAACACGGATAAAATCACACAACTGAGATCTGAAAAAAAATTATTTAAGATAAAAAGGCAAAAATCTAAAACCGGATCAGAATGAAGAAATCTGGAAAAGCTTTGGAAAACAATAAAACTATAAAAGGATATTTTAGCACCATTTTATGTTTTATGACATATACCAACTGCAAATTTACATATTTGATTGGTGCAATCTTTAATGCATGGAGTGCATTATAAACATCATGGCATGTTGAATTACTCTGGAAAAATCTTTTTTTTTTTTTTAATATTGCAATATAATGCAGAACAAAAAATATTGCAATATTCAGTTTTAGTATGATATCGTGCAGCCCTAGTTTTAGGTTTTGTTGGATCGAACAGCTCTCTACCTTTTTGCCACATCCTCTCTAACTCTAATTCCTCAACACATACATGCTGTTGCTTTAAGTACCAGAACACACACCAGACACCAAACAGGTCTACGCTTATTGACTATATATAGAGTACAGGCAAAATTAAGTACAAGTAATATTTCTACATCTCCTTGCCAAAACTGAAAACCACTTTCATTTTGCATCAGTAATGTAATGCTCAGCTTATGTGATACAGTAATCCACAAGCGCAGTCTCGCTAAAGCAAGCACGGACCAGCAGCAAGAGCATTAAGAGTAAACCAGGACACTTACTTTGAGTATTCTTCATTGTCTCGGTCACATCTGCCATCCTTATGCTTCTCCCAGTCCTTGCCGTGCTTGCAGGTTGTCAACAAAATCATATCTTCCCCGTTATGTATATGATACAAAGCGTTCCTGGTTTCAGAGCCAATGCCCGTGAGGTACCTCTTTCCTTTAAAGACCAGCAGGTATTTCCGTGCGGGTGGGATATTGTTGGATGTCAGGTGACCCTTTTCTCCTCCTTTCTGGGGATGGTCTTTGGAAAACAGGGGAATGGACACATCAAAACGTGGCCTGAAGTTCCCCACGTCCACGCTGGCTTTGGCCAGCATGGCTTGGCCCACATCGAAGCCTAAATCCTCGGTGTAGTCAGGCCAGGTTCCAGAGTACAAGTTGAAGATCAGGTGGTTCCTGCCCTCGTTCCACAATGGAAGGCTCTGGATCCTGGCCCGTACATCCTGAGCATACTGAGCGGACAGCTGGTCCCTGTCCAGGGTGTCGACCCCCAGCACAAAGAGGCACGCTTCGTCAGGATCTCGGGTGTAGAAGCGGGACTCCTCGATTGCAGCCAGGATCTTCCTGTAGCTCTCGGAGACCACCTCTCCCTTCTGAGGCGGGTAAACGTACACCCTGAAGGCCCTCTGACACCGACTGAAGTCGAAGCACGTCTCCATGCGACAGCGGCGGCTCTTGTAGATGTTCTTGCGGATCTCCCGCCTTTCCCGGGGTGACGCGTGCTGGTGCAGAACAAGGGGTCCATCCTCCTCTTCCTCCGCCCCGTCCAGGTAAGGCCTCAGAGGGGGCTCCACCAGCTCGGGCTGGATCTGCGAGGGCCTGTAGAAATGCTCCGGGGGGCTCCGGGTCTGGAGCTCAGCGACTTGCAGGGTCCACAGGTAGGCCAGCAGCAGGACGCAGGCCCCCGCAGACACCAGCAGGTAGCGCTTTTTAGCCTGCATGGGGGCTGGGAGGAGCGGCGGAGGGACAGGGAGAAGCCAGGCAGGGCCGGAGGTCAACCCTCAACACGCAGCCTCATAGCAGCACTGTAGTATACTGTCAGAAAACATATAGACATAAGCATAAACATATACACATATATACATATGCATATACATTGATCAGGCACTACAGTATGACCACCCTAGTGAAAAAAAGTAGATTGAAGTGTACTTGTAGCCACATTATTAATCAGTTTATTTAAAAGTGCTAAAATGGAGAAACTTAAAAATAGTACAACATTTTTACTTAAATTGTGTTCTTAACTGTACTAAATAGGAACTATTTTAAATAATGAAATATTTTAAGTAGCATTAAAACGTACTACTTCATGTCATTTTAAATATGCTTACAGTAAAATTATAATATGTTCAATGAGTGTTACAACAGTATCACTGTTATACACCAGGTATATTAGGATATATTAGAATGTACTAAGAATTGATGTAAAATATATGTGATCTATTTACATTAGAGTACAAATATGCTTCTTGTTTCTGTCTTTTGTAAGTAGCTTAAGTACACTTCTAGTATATTTCATTGGACATATAAATATATTTTGATATACAAATTTACTTTGAATTTTATAAATGTAGTAATTTAATTTACTTTCTAAAAAGTTATGTGATACATTTTACTGTAAGGGAACTACTGTAACAGTTGTTTTCAGCACACTTTGCTAAGTATATTTTGAAATAAGTATTTTGGAAGTATGCTAAATTACATTAAACTGAAAGTGTACTTCATAGCAGTCTATGAGGTGTTAGTGTGTGTTGTGATGGTATGAGTGGATCAGATACAGACAGCAGTGCTGCTGGAGTTTTAAACACATCAGTGTCACTTCTGTACTGAGAAACGTCCACAAAGAGCTGTAGGCAGCATACTTTAAACTCTTGTGAAGGACTATTGATGACCAACACAAACTCCGCAACAACTCATGAGCTTATGTCCCTGAATTTACATCTACAAGGTGGAGCAGCTACAGTAGGTAGGAGTGTCTAATAGAGTGCATACAGTGTTTAAAAACTCCAGCAAGTGCTCTACAAAGGGCTCCTAGATGCTCAGTGGATCTGAAAAATGGATAAGGGAAACAAAAAGCTGGTAATAATGTTAAGCTTGATCAGTGTACACACACACACACACACACAGTGGAATATAAATTTAAAATACAGATGGAATATTGGTGTCAGTGGGAAGTGAAATTGATCAATACCCGCAGAAATTGCTGGATGAAAAATCAGAGGGGGAGAAACAGTAATGCAGAGTAATACAGTTAATCCTTTAAAGTAGCATGCACTTAAGTCAGGACTCTCACTAACCATGATGCAGCGAAATCAATTTATTAGCCTCTGAAAAAAATGTAAAGCAATTATTTCAAGGGACACAGCTTAGTAAAAACTTAGAAAAGAACACTTAAGCAAAGGCAATGTGTATTGGCATTAGGCTGATATCAGCAGATGATGCTGGCTTGGATATCGGAGGGGAAAAAAAAGGATTAATCTAATCCGATCCTATAACAAATGATGCCTGAAATAACACTTCTCTTCCTGTGGGGTTATTATTAGACCGTTTGTGTATAGTTTGAGCACAAGTCTACTCTTAGACAGACTCAACTTGAACAAAGAGTTTTAATTAAATAGAGCTTGTTAGTACAAGAAAAAGAAGAATAAATACAGTAGATAGGCTTTGACTGGTACATACACACTCTCAAAGTATTCTTGAAGTATTTTCGTTGTTTTTATATAAAGAGCCTTTATTATAAGATTAATAATTTATTATAAGAAAATACTTTTTTTTTTCAGGTGATAGGCCAAAGCAGTGGTTCCTCATTCCAATTCTGGAGCTTTCTCATTCTGTCTTAAATAGTTTGGCATCTGTCCTGCTCTGACATATCTGATTCACATTGAATAGATGTGTTAGAGCAAGAAAACCAATTCTCCAAGATCACGGCTGCGTTTGTCCTGTTAAAGTTCAGCCTGTGGTTACTCTGGCTCTGTATTTTTCACAGCTGGAAGGTCTCTGTGTTTGTTACAATGTCTAGCCTACATTTAGTCTCGTTAGTTTTGGTTTTACACTGCAGTTTAATGTACGGACTACATCCTTTCATCGTCACTTTAGAGGGCTGCATCTTCCTGTAGTTTACACTGATTGGTTTATAGAGTTTTGTCGGGTCCGTTTTTTTTTCAGAGTTGCCTGGTCTTTCCAGGTCTTGTATCTAATCAGTCTCCGTTTGCGTGACGGAGCATCACGTAGCAGAATGAGCGTAACGGATTACTTTCAATTTTACTTTATTTCTGTTCATAAGGGTTAATTAAGAGTTTATTAAGGGTTAATCAAAAGTCACCGCAGATACAAGTGTCACGAGTCTGCTTTCGGCACAACACCAGTTCTATCGCTTCGTCTGTTGGTGAATGGGTTGTTGACTCAGCATCAGCGTGCTGTAATTGATTCGAAAGTACGACCAATCTAGAATGTAAAGTGTTTTCACACTGCAAACAAACCAGTTCATAGTTCAGTAGATCCGGACCGAGAGACCACCTTATTTGTTCGGACCCAATTTTGCTCAAACTTTTACACTATACCTGCTTCTTCAGTTCAGATTAAATTTAAGACATTTTGTTCATTTATAATAATATAATAATATAATAATCCAATAGTCATTATTAGGAAAAAAATAATAAATAAACATTCACCGCCTATTTTACCTTTATCCGAACACAGTGATTAAGTCTATTCAAATACCTTCACTTCGGCTGGGAGAATGTTTTTTTCTTTTCTTTTTATTTATTTATTTATTATTTTTAGCACGGTAGAAGGGAAAACAAAAGAAAAGTGCCAGTGCGTAAAGGGGAAGTAGACCTTAACTTCATAACTTCAAGAACCAGGGATGAGATAAAAAAAAAAATTCTAACTTTATTAGTTAGTGGTTACCTGCAGGGGGCGGCTGTGTGCGCGCGGGGCATCCACAGTGAAGCCTTCAGTGAACTTGAGCGCTGGTCATGCGCGAGCCGCGCTCCAGCAGCATTTTCTCTCCGCAGTAAAGTTTATCATTCCTGAATGAAGAACGAGCTCGTGTTAAGCAGAAAGCTCCATGCGTCTAAACGTCCACATGACGTTTATTAATAGTGCTCCATCACCCTGCGTTATCCTCCTGACTTTTAGACTTTCTATACTGAGATTTGCAAGTTTAAGAAAGTGCAGCTTCAGAGCATCACACAGTGGTCCAGGTCCGGGTCCCCCTGCTGAAAGAAGCGAAGCTGGTTGGGACAGTCTCACGTGGAGAAAGCGCGCGCGTGCCGGCGCCTCCTGCAGCGGGACTGACTCGCTGAGCTCGCGGGTGGTCGTCCGGGCGACATCTCCGCTCCACCGACCACGAGGAGCATGAAAAAAAAGTTTAACAGGAGAATCCAGGAGTCCCGGAGCACGAGCCACGCGAGGAAACTTCACTTCCGAACGACTCCACAGTGCTGCTCCTCCTCTTCATCATCTTCATCATAATGTTTATCTTCATCATTATTACCTTCATAATCAACATAATCAGCTAATCGTCTTTATTCCTTATCCTCGTCTTCATCTTCTTCTCCCTCCTTCAAGACACCTCCGGATCCACGCGCCGCGTATCATCATCATCTTCATCATCATTATCACTTCCATCTTCATCACCATCATCTCCTTTATCTTCATCATATCCTCACCCGCGCGCGCATCGCCGCTCAACTTATGATCCAGAAAGTAAACAGCAGCATTGATGAGCCACGCTGTCTCTTTTATCTTGTTTTCTGTCTGTTAGTTTGTTTATGCTTATTTCACCTCCATTCTACGATCTTCTGATACAAACGAAGCACAAACGAGTCCCTCAAAATCATTCAGATAAATCATGATCATGATCGTGAACATCACTCCGTCACTCCATCACTCCCGTCACATTATTCCCAATAAAGCGCCGCGCGCCAGTGAACGCTCCCCTCTTCCCTTTGGCTCTTCATCCAGCTGCAGGTGTGGATGGAGCCGGAATCACTGAATCCACTCATTCTCACTCACACACTCACTCCGGAGGATAGCTCCGCCCCCTCGCCTCTGAGCGCTCTGATTGGCGGAGCGGGGCGTCCTCGAGCGAGGGAAACGCAGGGCCGTCATCCCCCGGAGGATGAGAGGATGGGAGGATAGAGGGCTGAGGGGAATGTATGAGGTAGAACGAGGGGATCTTTTTTTTTATAAATTCCACCCCTTTTCCGATAAACCCCACCCGTGCTGACCTTCCACTGGTTAGAAGTTTTTATTCACTTCTTCATTAAACAATATATAAGAGAACTTGCTTGAGCCTTTTTTTAATAAATAAAGTAAATACATCTCTTTAAAACAAATAAATATATAGACTTGTGTAAAATAAGACAATGTGTAAAATAACACATTGATAGGTAGTTTTTTTTAAATAAGTAAGGTAAATACTATTTTTAAAACAAACAAAAAAAATACAGTTCTTTGTTAAATATAAAAAAATGATAACCATTTGAGGTATGTAGAACTTTCTTCAAAAAACCTTTAAAAGGAAAAAAGGTTGAGTTATTTTTTAGCTATTCCAGTCCAGGGGTTGGACAATGAAACTGAAACACCCGACGGACAGTTCTGGTGGAAACAGGAGAGTTGAGGTGCACATTGAGTTATGCCATGATTTGGGCAGCCGTGGTTTTATGTTTTTTAATACAATCCAAGGTTAGCATCCCTTTCAGATAGCTTCCTCTTACAGCATCCACAGTTAATCCTGTTGGATGTGGTTGGTCCTTCTTGGTAGTATGCCGACATTACCCTGGATACCGTGGCTCTTGATGCATCACAAAGACTTGCTGTCTTGGTCACAGATGCGCCAGCAAGACGTGCACCAACAATTTGTCCTCTTTTGAACTCTGGTATGTCACCCATAATGTTGTGTGCATTGTAATATTTAGAGCAGAACTGTGCTCTTACCCTGATAATTAAACATTTACACTCTGCTCTTACTGGTGCAATGTGCAAATAATGAAGATTGGCCACCAGGCTGCTCAAATTTAACCATAAAACCTCCCACACTAAAATGACAGGTGTTTTAGTTTCACTGTTCAACACCTGTAACTGAGATCTATGAAGGCTGGATTTTCTTTAAAAATGGGCACTGATCAATTAAAAAAGTGTAAAAGGCTATAGAAGATGGAGAACAAGAAATGCCCCTTGGGCGCTTATTTACTGTTCTCTTACTGTTTTGGAACATGAAAGCCTTACCCACGAAAACAAGCAGACCATTGCTAGATCAGATCTGATTTTCCTGCCTTGAAGATTCTTGTTTGTGTAGATAAGTAATCCGTATTTGTAGTGCAAGAACAACCTGCTATGAAATGACTCACATGTACACAATAAACGGATGAAGGTCTAATGCCAAGCATACACTTGGTTTATTTAAAAATGATTTTACAAGACGTTGGAAAAAGTTGGACCCTCTTTCAAGTCTAAAGGCAATTTGCCCATATCCTGCAAATACGCTTCAACACATTTCCTTTTTGTGATTTGTTAAAGATTATTTCCCATCATGCTCTTGAAAATTTACAAGAAACTGCTAAACAATACAACACAAACAGAAGCAGATTTTGGTCACAGCTGCCCTTGTGTGTGCAGAAGTAAAAAAAAAAAAACACCGCTACCATGATAGACGTACATCATTATTCAGACACTGGAGATTTGTCCGCAATGGTAGGATCACATAACAAATTAATGTAAGGCCAGCATATGCTGATTTTGGATGGTTGAGGTGATTAAAAAAAAAGATCATCTGTGTAAAAATATACCCTAAACCAGCTGGTTAAATTGATAGAGCAACTTAGCTAATAAACCAGTGTAGGGTATGATTGCATTGGAGTAGATTAATTGGTCTCCCCGCATTACAAACTAGACCAGACTGGCCATCAAGTTGATCAAGCTTTGTCAATCAGCTAGGCCAATGCTAGTGATGCTGGTTAACTGACTAGCAAAATCACATTGGTTGCAAAGCTGTTTCTTTCCCAGCCTTTTTCTTTTGCATGAACATCACCCTGCAATATAAATGCCTCCCTTCTCCCTAATGCACCCAGTGAATCATGAGAATATATATATGTATTCTACACCCAACTAGTGCACTCTATATCCAGCAGGAATCTATACACATGGACTTAATTATGCATGGCCCCTTGTTAGACATACGATTATGTCACTGGTACAGAATCCTTTATTTTCTTAAGATGTTAAAGCTTGTGTGCTCCGTGGGAAGTAAAGAACTATTTGGAATTCAGCCAATTTAAGTGCTAACTACAGCTAAACCACTCTAGGATGTTCATTATTACCATGATACAATGATTTGATACTGATCTGACTGTTCTTTTTAGGGTTGCATCACAAGAATTTGCTCAAGAATATATCTGATCTGTATAAATAAAACATGCTTGATGAAAGTAACTCAGATGTGATCATCATCTACCATTTCTTTACAATTCAGTTGAAAATTGAAAAAGACTGTTAATTAAAACAGTCTACGTTCACACAGCAGATGGAAGTGGCCAAATCTAATTTTCTCACCAAGTCCAATGTTTATTCCAAGCTGTTCACACATTCTTTTGAATGTGAACAATACCTGACATTCACTTAAACAGTCCATGCTGTGTTACTGATGTGCATGTGCAAAACAGCAGTACTTCACATTAAGTTTCGGTTTCATCAATAAATTAGTTCAGACTGACAGCTGGTCAATTTAGTTGAGCTTGATGTTATTCAGCCAAGGACGGTTAGTTCTTTCTATAAACTTCCTTTAAGCTTTTAATTTTCATTTGATGCTGCAGTCACATCCTGTGGCCATGTTTTCTAATTTTATTAGAAACAGTGATGAACCTTTTAATATTTTTAAAACAGAGATTTGCCCTAATATTTATGAGCTCTGTTTCCTCCTTGTCCCACCAATGAAACTTTTATTCACAGCTGTTGTGCATTTAAATGTCTACTCACATCAATTTTTCATTATTCTCCATTTATTTCTTCTCCTTAACATAAATGTTGAATTTATTATTTTTGCTACTCACTCAGCCACACCCTCAAAAAACAAAACTTATTTTTTGTTCTCCTTAATGATTTATATGTCAGCTGAACAAAAAAATATTGAATTTCATTAACATTATTAAGCTTCTTGTTAACTCTCCTGTTATGTTAAGGGTCTAATTGATCTGTTTAAAAGTTTGAAGATCTAGGAAAAATAGTTAAAAGTAGTTTTTTTTCTGCTTGGCTTAATTAGTGTAATTAGCAAATAACCCCCTGCAATAAACACATACTAAAACAAAATTGCAATGTTATGTTATTATTATTGTTATGTAAAGCTATTATGACTAATATGTTGGTTTCAAAAGTAGTAAAAGAGGAAAACATTAAAAAAAAAAGTTTGAACATGTTTTTTTTTTTTTTTTTTGAAAAATGAGTAATTATTCTGATTGAACCATTACCTATTAGAGGTAAAGAACACCATTGCACTAAATATTGTTAGAATAATTAGCAATGGAGTTAGGAATAAAATATTCACACTGCTTGTTAGGATTTTGTGAATAGTTATTATTTTGGATAACTATTATTTTGGATATTAATTGGATAATTAATCAAAATGTACAAATTGTAGTTAAACCCTAGTTGTGGTCAAACCAACTCAAAACGACCTCAAATCTCTCACTCTAATCATTCTCCACATGCTGCTTCCTCTTGAATTTTTATATATATAAATAATAAAGAGTTTGTTTAAAACTTATCCAGCCTCTTACATCCCTGAGCTACCCTAAATATCCCATTCACCCTCCTTTATATAACCCTTTAGCCTTTCCAGGTTTAACCAAAATAAATATAACCGTTGGTAAACCAGACAATAACAATGTAATACATAAAGAAAACAACTATTTACACAATCTGTTATTTATAGAATACTTAAATTTTAGGATAGAACAGGTAAAGCATTTTTAGGATTTTTACAGATTGCACCAGTGATTTCCCCCAGCCCACTCAAGGCTACAAAAGCTGGGTGGTCCCTGCCCTGCCACTCCCTGTGGACACAGGTAAGTATCAGCTTGAAGTTTATATCAGTCTTCATGTGTTTGTTAAAATGTATTGGCACAAGTTTCTTCAGTAGATGGTAAGGGTAGACTACCTTATTACAATGTAATTACATTTTTAAAAAAAAATCTGATTTGGGTCATTTTTGCCTGCTATGTAAATGTAGCCCAATTGGCTGATCAAAGCAGTCTTTAAAAAAACTAAGCCTTGTTTTTTGAAGTAGGAGACTGGATACATTAAGGGATGCTGTAGCATCACTAACTTCTTAGCTTTTCAAGCTGAGGACATACAGTGTGTGGAGAAGTTATGATAAATGGGCCAACAAAAAAAAAGTCCAATAATACTTGCACTAATATAATTTCCTCCTCTCATGAAATTGGCCTTTTAGGTAAAAAGATTTTTTTCTGACTGCTACGCTTTGTTAGGTTTGTACAATGAATGCAATAAAATATATGCACAAAAACAATTAATTAGCATGAGACTGCACTAAAACTGGGTCATTTATTGTTGACCATGAGCTGGAAAAGCAAATAGCACTACTGTAGTTGTAATCATTTTTTTTACACAAGCACTGTAGTCAGTGTTTTGAAGTAACGGATTACATGTAACGGCGTTACGTAATCAGATTACAAATTATGAGTAACTGTAATCCGTTACAGTTACTGCTTCAGTGAGTGGTAATCAGATTACAAATTATGAGTAACTGTAATCCGTTATGGTAATCAGATTACGGTTTCTCTGCTAAAATAAATGGATTACATTGCGGTACTTTCCTATTTATGGTCTTCTAATCCAACACTGACAAAACGCAATCACATTTACATAAATCACGACATCAGAATATTCTATGGTTCACAACATCCTGCTCAGAATGTTTTCACTGCAGAAGCGCCCCCTAGCGGGCCCGTCGGCTGGCCTGTTCTGACTATGTAAAGTAGAATGCTTAAAAGCGTCAAAAATTCTAAACACACCGACCAACTAACCGACTCATATTCTTTAGAACTAATTTAACTACCTGCATGCAAAATTACAGCCATCTAGATGAAACCAGTCGCCAGAAATCTCCAACTGAAAACAGCCTGTTTTTTCACATTGTTTACATGAGGAACACGCCTCCCCAACAAAATAGCCTTATAAAATATTATTAATATGTAAAATAACATCATATTACATTATAGAAAATTCACTTACTATCACAGCATCCACAATACAGCACTGAACCGCAGATATATTATCCATAAAGTCCTTTATTCTCCTGCTCACTTCTCCTCACAAACATGTGTTTAGTTTCAGCGCAACCGCAACGTAATATTCTCCTAGCGACCACTCAATGTAATGTTTTCACGTAAAGTTGTACGTGAACACAAAGCTAAGGATGTCCTCTTCTAGATTCTGTGGTTTTTATTGGTCCACAAACAACAATTTTTCTTGAGTGATCGTCTTTTGCACCAATAAGGTGAGCGCTGGATCAATCCAATCCAATCAAATCAAATCAGGTCATAGCCTTTCTCCAGGGTCACAAAATTGATTGGCACCTATTTCAACCAATAGTACACCCTTAGACGAAAACACTGGGACGTAAACACTGCCCTGATTGGTCTCCTAATGGCTGGGGGTGGGGCATGCCTAAGGTGCGCCCACAGCGCGCATACGTGTGATTTTGTGTTCCATTTCATCAAAAAAAAATATTAATATTACTCTGAAATAGACTTACATTAATTTATTTTATCACAAACAAACAAAAATATTACAAACTGTTGTTGAATAGTGACAGATTTACTTGTGTATCTTTGTATTAGATTAAAGGCACTCTGGAGAGGTTTTGAACACTTTGGAGACGCCTGGTGGACACCTAATATAATGCAGTGTAACTCTTCAGTGCTTTGTGCTATAAATTACAAATTTGTAATTTGTTTGTCAAGACCCTACTGAATCAGGAAATGTAGAGAATGATTGACTATTCATCACCAACATCCATACACACATTGTAAACTCTAAATGTAACAGGCGCTTTTTTATATATATATTTTCTTCTGCATTTGATGTTCTCAAATGGAACCTAAATAATGGAAATTAAAGTGTTGAAGTGAATTATTGTTAATTGTTTATGATTACACTGCATTTGACATTTAATAATAAAACATTCAAATTATATTTTGTTTGCATTTGTGAGTTCTGAGGAAAGGAACAGTTTGTAATCGCATTAAATCGTATTGAACCGAATCGTATCGTATCGGGACATAATTTGAGTTATCGTACATTATCGTATCGCTGACTAAAATAATCGTATTGTATCATATCGTAATGAATCTTGTGATTTACACCCCTAGATAATCCTGGCAAAAAATTCACCTGCAGAAAGTGGCAAACCTGCAAAAAGATAGCTTACAGTTGTTGTTACATTGTTTGGTTTTTAGTGGTTTTTAATGGTTTTATCATCAATTTATAGAAGTGTTACATAAAATTGTTTGATGAAATGGTTTCATAAGTATTTTTATAGAGTGATTGAAAAGGCTGTTTTATTTGTTTATCTATCTATTAACTGGAAAGAAAAATAAAAGAATAATATGCAATATGTGGTTGCTTACATTCCTTCAGGCTTAAAAAAACGACAATATTGTAAGTAATCCAAAGTAATCAGATTACGTTACTCACTTGAAGTAATGTAACTGATTACGTTACAAATTACATTTTGAGTGATGTAATCAGTAATCTGTAAGAGATTACATTTTAAAAGTAACTTTCCCAACACTGACTGTAGTAGCCTATTTCTGATAAATTTGTGCATAAAAAAAACCCAAAAAAGTAATAGTTTTGAAAGCTTTCCAACAGTCATTTATAAGCTTAACACACTCAACCTAGTAATCACACAACTTAATAATCAAACAGCTTACTGTGTGATTGTGGAAAAAAATACTTTATTGGCAATCTGAATCTTGATATTATCCGTTTAAATTTTCTCAAAACTGGCAGGTAGCATTGCTATGGCAAAATGAGGAGACGACAGTGACCAGTGATTCATAATCATAAGATATTGAGAACAATTAACTGCTCTGTAAATTTGAACTACTAGCCAATCCCAGCAACGAGGGGTGGGGCTTCTCAGAATGCAGGTGGAGAGAAAAAGCAGAAAATTTGAACTTTAAACTTTGAAACTAGAAAAGACCCTGAAATGCTTAAAGTCATGGGATAAACTGATCACAAAGTGTTATCTCAGGGAACGGCTTGGGAATGCCCACACCTGTATGATGTGTAAGTTGTGAGGTGTTATCTTGTGAGTGCTAGTGTGCTCATGGCAAGGTGACGTGAATAATTTGAGTGAGGCCTTATAGTAGGTGTCAGAACGATGGGAAATTTCATTTCTCAATTTCTTTCATTCTTTTTTTTTTTACAGTATTAACTTTATTTTTACAGATTGCATTTTTTTATAACTTTGTTTATTGAGTTTTTATTTGACACCTAGAATAAAAATTGCACAGTAAGAATCCGTAACCATACATCAATTACTAGAGATAGATAACAAAATAAGTACTAAACATACTAAAAAAAGCAAACAAACAAAAAGAAGAAGATAGGAAGAAAAAAAGGGGTTTTCTGAACCTAGACCTAAAGTTAAAGTTTCTTAAACATTAAGAACAGATATAAAATATATAACATATATAACATTTTATTTATTTATTTATTTTTTAATTTTAGATTTTATGATCTAAGAACCTTTATCCTTCTGCATGGAAGATGTAGCTGTTTTACATAAGAGAAAAATGGTCCATATTACCAAAACATTCTTGTATACCCTTTTAAGTATAGGTTTGATGTTTTCTATCTTACCCAGTTTGAAACAGTTTTAATCCAGAGAGAATGTGAGGGGGATATAGGGGATTTTGATCTAAGCGAAATTAACTGGCTTTTCATTTCTAAAAGTTGTGCGACCATTCACATGTCACATGTGCACCAGGAACACATAACAGAAGGTCTTCTCACAGTGCACAGAACAGTAGAGAAGAAATTATCACGACCAGCATTGTCTGGCCAGAATTGTTTAGCAACTCTGAGGAGAAATCACATCCACAATTAATGCAGGAGACCCCTCATCCATATCCCAGAGATCAGTGCAGCGTTCTTTAGCTTATGTTGGACATGGCAAAAGACATGGAACACAATACTAAATGAAATCAAGTCAAATCAGATTTTTTTGTATAGCACTTTTTACAACTGATGTCATCACAAAGCAGCTTTACAGGACAGAGTATCAGACAAAACAATGAACATATAATTCAGAACCTTCAGTGAGCACAGAGGCAACGAAAAACTCGCTCAGAGCTGCTGGAGGATGAAGAAACCTTGGGAGAAACAAGACTCACATATAAGGGGGCACCATCCTACCACTGGTCAAACGGCTTTAAAATTAATTTTAAAAAGTCTTTATACATCCACATAGCTCTTATATATTTTGGTGTATAGCAGCACGAGTAATGGAAGCAGTGTAAGTTCATGTAAACCTTGATGTAATCGGTAGAAGAGTGGAAGAGTGAACAGCTCGTCTGAGGCTTGTTGCAAAAACTGTACGGTGAGCAGCTGATCTGTGGTGGGTGATGGGTGGGGAAGCCTGGGCTCCAGAACCTTCCCTTAGTCTGGCTGGAAAGGGGACCGGAAAGGAGATCCTGAGTGTCCAACATCCATCGGTATCAGGTGAGACAGGTGGGCAGTCAGTAACTCTGAGGAGAGCAGAGAGATAGAATTAATTTTGACTGGATTTATGTAAAACAGAGAGTATAAAACATTATCAGAGTGTGATTATTATCTAAGGACTCCGGCAGATCTGAATAAAACAGCCTACCTAAAGGGAGAGAGCCAGAAGGTAACATAGACATGGAGGCTCCCTGAAACACTGTCATCCACCCACTCCACCATACGTACACAAACCTGAGTGATCTCAGTGTACAACAAATTCCCTCTGTCCATGAACCCCTGGATCTAGAGCCTTATCTAATGGGAAAAAAACATGAATTACTAAAAGCTAAACTAAACAAGTCTAGACTTAAAGATTGAGACTGTTTCTAAATCCTAAACATATTTAGGAAGTGGAATTTTGGGAACTACTAGGAAACCAGCACCCTGTGACCTAAGCAATCGTGGTGGTTCATAATAGAAGATGAGGTCTCGCAAATACTCAGGAGTGAGCCAATGTTCCTACTTCCTGTCCCACAACTTTTGGCATGTCAGAGCTTTTTTTTTCAGCATAAGCCGCAAAGCAGTGGGAACTGTTTTGTTGTAAATCAAATAAAATCAATCTTTTTTTTTTTTTTTCTTCATTTCTCAAGCCAAGCAACCTCTTAATTAATTTGAGCTCTCCCAACATTGTAATGAATGTGTTTATAACTTTGCAACCCCATTATATTATGAATGTTTGTATTTCTAAACTTGACAGGCACTTAATTGCAAATTAACCTGGAGACAAAAGCCCTGCTGTTCTTGGGTTGTTGTTTTGGCTGATCCCTCCAGTGTTGCATTTTCAGAATGTTCTGTTGTTCGTATGAGCGAAGTTTTTTTCAATCTTGCCTAATTATGAAATCAGCGGCAGATTTTAACCTCTTCAGATCTTCACAGTGTCTCTTATTACAGAATCTTCTGGTACTGCTGTAGTCTCTGAAACAGGGGTGGAATAGACGATTGTTCAGCTTGCGGTGGCGATCCGGGAGCAAATGATGCCATCTAGAGGTGCAGTGATGAAGAGAGAGAGAGCAAGTCTGCCTGACTGACTGATGACTGATGTGACATCAGATCATCATGTCCTCTTTTATGTGGAATGTTTGCAAAAAAAGGAAAAAAAAAAAGCTGGATCTTATAACCATAATTGGATACCATAAGAAAGAAGCATTGTGTTTTTATAGTTTAGAGTGGGGAATGATGGGGATATCTATTGAGGAATATATGAAGCACAATCTCTCTTTATCATGTTTTGTTGTACATGCCTTTGTAGTTGCAGTACAGTTGAAAAGCAATGAATATTTCATGATCATTTTCAGTGAGATGTTTACAGGTATGTGCTCTGAAAGAGAGAGAGAGATGAGAGAAAAGGAGAGAGAGAGAGCATATAATGGAATAGTGATCTCTAAAGGAAAAAAAGCAAAGTCTGGCTGCTGTACTTGAGGATTACTCTGCCATACCTGTCAAGTTTTAGATTTAAAAATAAGGGATATTTCACTCTGTCCGCTTAAAGCCGTCCCACCAGCCCAACGAAGGTAAGGTATCCCTTACATTTTAAGACAGGTTTACAAAAAATCTAAAATAACGACATGTGAACCACTTACACACAACAAATAGATGATCAGAATCTGAAATGTTGTGGACATTCCTGCATATGTCATTCTTTTAATACAGCCAAATTAAAAACCTCTTTCTATATATTTTTTAAAAAGTTAAGATTTCATGTCTTTTTGGTATAAATGCACTCTTTTATATTTTTTATTTATTTAATGGATTTAAAATTGAACAAAGGGTGCACAAATTCTGCAAAATGAATCTTTTGATCACTCCACCCCTGATCAGTTCAGTTAATTTCGGTCCTCGCCACATTTCTAGTTAAACTGAGTCACAAGCTGTAATTTTTTTATTTTAAAAGGTTTAATCTGTGTGTTTTATTTCGGAGACGAGTATTTTTAAGCAGCTATCAGAAAAATCTCATCACAGTTTACATGATTAGCCTACCGTTACCTTTCTTTTAGAAAAATCGCTGCATATCCAGATATTTTTTAACGTCAGCTGCTCCGACTAGCTGCCTGAACTCACAGCGACGGGGGGCTTCCCCACCCTCCTTTGCAAGCTGATTGGCTGTTTCTCCTGAAAGGCGGGACTTTCTCCTTGAACCGCCTCCACGATTGGTTAAGAGACACAGAGCGGTCAGTTATTACGGTGGCCGAGAAAGCCCAGCGCAGTGCAAATTGAAAAGCGCTGCAAAAGCACAAAACACATCCATCAAAATTACAACACAGGCGCAGCAAATAGAAAAACGCGCTGCAAATAGAAAAACGCGCTGCAAATAGAACCACAACACAACGGAAGTGAGTCACAACACAACGGAATTTTCCCGGGGGACCTTAAAAGATGCTGTACCAGCTGTATACAAAGGACAATAAGTGGCAAACAAGCTTCTGAAAAGTAAGTTATGTTTATTACCTGTGATTACCACGGTTGTGTGCATATTATTAAAAGTTCTGCTTCACAAAACGCCTTGCCACTTATTGTCCTTTGTACACATAGTGAAGTCCGAGACGTAACTGAAGACGCAGCTTAGCTGGTACAGCATCTTTTAAGGTCCCCCGGGAAAATTCCGTTGTGTTGTGACTCACTTCCGTTGTGTTGTGGTTCTATTTGCAGCGCGTTTTTCTATTTGCAGCGCGTTTTTCTATTTGCTGCGCCTGTGTTGTAATTTTGATGGATGTGTTTTGTGCTTTTGCAGCGCTTTTCAATTTGCACTGCGTTGGGCTTTCTCGGCCACCGTAGTCAGTGCCCTGTCTCCTCAATAATATATATATTTTTAATTGTAATATAATACGGGAAATTTACGGGAAAATACTAATACGGGAGGACGGCGAGAAAGAGGAGTAAAATACGGTAGTTTCCCGGCCAAAACGGGAGACTTGACAGGTATGTACTCTGCATTCTTAAAAATAAAGGTGTCAAAGGCTCCAAACTCTTTGGAGTGCTACAATATGCCATAAAATAAATATCCACTGAAAGGTTCTTTTGGGAAACCATAGATATTCTTCTATAGCACCACTGTTGCGTCTTTCTTTTACAGAATGTGACTGCCAGGGCATCTTTCACGAGGTTCTTCTGGAGAATAAAACACGACTTTAACCTTAAAACACATTTAAGAGTTTTTTTTTTTAGCCTTTCTTTACCATTTCATTCCAATTAGAAATCCAGAAATACAATGAAAATACTCAATATTCAGTATATACCTAAGTTATCTAATATTTCTCATGTTAAGATTGTTATAAAAAATATTTAATAGATAAAGTTTAATAGATAACTAACTGGCAGAAACTTAACAGTAAGTTACTGTAAAAACAAAAATCACTGTTATAAAAAATGGCAGCAGCTGAATAGTAGATTAGTCTGTACAAATGTTTCAAGCTTATTGTAATTTTGTGTATAGTTGTTTTGACCAGACTTTACAAAAAATAATTATGTGTGTTACATTTGTTTTCACAACAGAATAATACCTTAGTGTTTTATTTTGCAGTCAGTATTAAATCACATTAAATCATAACATAAGCATTTCTTTAATGCCGTGTACTGCATTACATTATATATTGATCAACAAAAACTGCAGAGACACAGCAAACAATACTCTTTAACTATTTTTTTTCCTCAGTATGTGAAAAACAACAGGTTAATCTAATTATTTTGCCAGTTAAACTCTGCAGTCCTTATAAAAGAAATGATGCATGGGTTCATATCTGATGTTTTCCGCTTTACAGTTCTTCCAGTTTTCTGTTTTTTCTTGAACTTTTCACTGCACTTGCTGGAGTCAGGATTCCTTCTGACAAGGAACCAAACAGAAGTGAAAATGAAAGTTAATATACAGAATAACCAAGCTGGTTTGTTAAGCACATCATGTTAATACGAGGCTCTCAGGGCAAGTCAAAGTTCTTAACTGATAAATATCGGACAAACACAGAACCTTTAAGAGCAAGTTTTCAAAGTTAAACAGGAAAGGCTGGCAAACGTTTAAATCTAATTAAAATTTAGCTTAGCTTTTTTTTTCTGCAACTTGATTTTTCATCTAGCAATCTTATTCTGATTTCATTACTTTGACTACTGTGAAGTACTACTAGGTGGGTTTCATCCAAAATAAATCCAAATGACTACTGCCCCCTTTTGATTGTCCATTAGTGCATTATTACAGTGTATTACTGTGAATTTTTACAGTAGTAGGATTATTACTGTGATTTTCGACAGTAATGGGATTATTACTGTGAATTTCTACAGTAGTGGGATTATTACTGTGATTTTCTACAGTTGTGGGATTATTACTGTGATTTTCTACAGTTGTGGGATTATTACTGTGATTTTCTACACTCTAAGAAATATAAGTACAGATTTGTACTTAAAAGAGTACAAAGCTTGTCGCTGGGGCTGTACCTTATATTGAGGTACAAAAAAGTACCTTTCAGTGAAAGTCCTTTTTTGTACCCATGGTTTTTGTGGCAGTAAAGATCATAAAGATTATAAACATTATCATCAACTAAATATGTCTCAAAAACTTGATGATACAAAATTGTCTGGCTTTCAAATAAAAAATGTGCAATTTAAATATATATTGTTCATTAGTACAGTGATGCAGAATACTGAATGTACCCTTTGGCTGGTTAAATGGTACAAATTTGTACTTATTGCTGTTAGAAATGACTTTGTACTTCAGAGGGAACAAATCTGACCCCGTAAAGACCAATATTGTACCTTTGAGGGTACAATTATAAAGAATGTACCTTCGAGTACAAAAAAGTACTCATATCGTACCTCTGTTTTTTAGAGTGTACGGTAGTGGGATTATTACTGTGATTTTCTACAGTAGTGGGATTATTACTGTGATTTTCTACAGTAGTATGATTATTACTGTGATTTTCTACAGTAGTGGGATTATTACTGTGATTTTCTACAGTAGTGGGATTATTACTCTGATTTTATCATTTTTCAAGTTAATTAAATTTTTTTTACAGTACAGGGATACTACAAGAACGTGGTACCAATGCATCGTAGGTTATCACACACCCATTTACACACTTTGTGCAATTTAGTGAAGCCATTTAACCTAATGGGCCCTATCTTACACCCTGCCTCAGGTGAGTTGCGATGCTCATTGCTATCTTACACCGAGCCAGCAGTCAGCTTTTTCCCGGCTTGCACCTGTGTCGTTAAAATAGTAAACACACTTGTTAATATATCTACGCTGATAAATTAGTGGTGGTCTGGAAGTGACGTGTGTTCAGGTACATTTCTGTTGTATTGCTATCTTGCAAATGTTAAACACTGTTGCACCACTGATTGATTTGAACCTTGACAACAGTCAACTGTCAGATGTTCATTGCTATCTTAGCAATGCAGGTGCTAAGACACATGCACACACAAAAGCCCAAAAATTTACATAAAAAATAAACAGAATACAGAATAAAATAACATTACTGTTCTCCTAAATGTCCTACTCACGCGCCTTAGGAATGAGCAGGTCAATGTCCTCTGCTGAGAAGCGCAGAAGCACTGCACCATTAAAATACCAATCCACCAGAACACACCAGGTTCTTAAAGGGAACAGCAAGTGACATGCTCATTGATACTGTGAAGGTGCGTGAGTAGGACATTTATTTATTTTATTCTGTATTCTGTTTATTGTTGATGTAAAAGTTTGGCCTTTTGTGTGTGCATGTGTCTTAGCACCTGCATTGCTAAGATAACAATGAATATCTGACAGTTGACTGTTGTCAAGGTTCAAATCAATCAGTGGTGCAACTGTGTTTAATGTACACACCCATGATTACTTTAGAGAATTAAATAAATAAAGCCCTATGTATTTTTAAAGATGGGGATAAACCAGAGCATTCAGAGAAAATCCACAAGACGAACATATCAAACTTCTCACCAGAGCCAGAATCGAATCCACACTCGCAGCTTTTGAGCTGTTCAGCACACACACCTGCTGCACCACTATGCAGCCAGCAAACACCTGGAAACTCAGACCAGAGTTCCAATCAAAGCTAATGTGTTCGTTACATTGAACAAAAAAATCATGGTTCAGTTCATCTTGACTGAATCCACCTTTTCTGGCTGGAACAAATTTTGTCCCTCTGCTCACAGGCCCTGGTTAACAGCAACTTTCACATTTGTGATTTTAATTTGCATCAAAGGTAAGTGTGAAACACCCTAATCATTTTTACTATTCATTGAAACAGCAAATTAATTAACAGTCGAAAAAAGAGAAAAGACAAGTAAATACAATATATATATATATATATATATATATATACAAGCCCTTTCTTGTGCAAATTACATCGTCAAACTGTTGAAAGGTTGTAGAACATTATTTGAAACACAAGATGGATCCCACATCTTAAATATATTTTGGTGCACAAAAAGATTTAATGTTCAAAATACTTCTATTTTTTACCTTAAACATTTTTAAAATCGATTTTGTATGATTTTAAAGGAAAACAATGTTGTGAAAAACGTAAGAATTGACAAGAATCAATGGTTTCCATGAAATGAAAAATGAAGGTGGCATGGTATCAATCAACATGTCTTTGAGGAATACTTGAAATATGAAATGACAATAACTTTTCATCATGAAGAAATTGCAAGAAAACCAGCTCACCAGGAATTTATTTTTCCCACTTATGCATCTAAGAGTTAAACAAGGTTCACTGTGACTGTGACTTTCAGAAGACAGCTACTGTGGGAAAGGGTGAGACATGTTTTTTTGAAACAGGCAACATTAGTCTGTTAACACTTTAACCAGTGAATGATAGACGAGGACCCAACATCTGAGAATCAAACCAGACTAAAAATCAATACAGAAATCAAGGAAATGTTGATATAATGAAGTTTCACGATATTATGTTTTGCAATACTGTATCAATTCTTAAAAATACATAATTACATGTAAATATTACTGACATGTGACACTGTTTCAAAATGCCTTGATGATTGGACCAATAGAAAAACCTTCAACATGGTCTGACACAAAATCTTTTTACACTGACATTGACAAAGTTGCTGTTTTGAAGGTACATGTTTTAACTTATATGATATTAAATCATAACCCCTGTATAGGGATAAATATTGTATTGCTATTTCCACAAGTTATTGCCATACACAGCTCAAATAGAAAGGTCACTGTGTGTTTTCTGTAAGAGTCATGTACATGCTACAGTTGTTTAAGCATGTGTGTCAGGCTTCAGTATATAATTTAAAAGTATGTAGACTGAATAAGCAGTGTGTACAGATCCATTAGAGCCGTCAGTCAACAGTCAAGAGCAGTTAACATCTTGTGCAGTAAAGGACTGTTATACAACCGATGCTGTGGGTGTTGAGGAGTGTAAGAATGTGTGTGTAGAAGAGAGAGAGAGAGAGAGAGAGAGAGAGAGAGAGAGTTGTTGGTTTGTAATTGAGATCTGTGTGCATAGCCTGAATGAATGAGCAGTGTGAAATGGTATGTGTGTGCTGGAGTATAAATCTCATTTTCTCCTCATTCCTTTTTCCCATTGGTTCATTAGGCCCATCACGGCTGGCCTGTGCTAGCGGCTACGCTAACAGGCTACACGAGCACCCTGGACGTAATGGGAAAGTTACTCACGCACCGGTGACTGAGACACCTCCTGACCTCGTACAGAAGAGTGGGATATAACATCCATCTCTCTCTTCCTGAATATGTATAACAATGCACCATGCTACACTTTCTTATTCTGATATTCTGAAACCTGTTAAAGGTTCTTCAAAGTATTCCTGTGTTTACATGATGATGTTGCACTTAAAAACTGATATTCTAGCTATTTTAATGAAGAAACAAAAACAAATTCTTTAATAATTTCACTGACTTTTAGTTCTAGAGTGTATCCAATTTAAAATACTCATTCTTATGTTTTAGGCACCTCATGGATTTGACAGCTGCACAAACTGAATGCAGGTGCAAGTTGGGGGTAAAATCTATTAAAAAAAAATAATCGAACATTATTAATTAGTACTGAAAAACTATTCTTCTGTAACCAATAAGGAACTGTCTCCAACATAGACAGAAAAATATGATACTTATCTTGGTTAAGCAGTCCTAGTAGTTAATTTGCTCTCATTCATTTTTTAATCATTATTTTTCATGGTAAGGTAGATGTCCACTAGCACGTTAGCTAGTGAATAGTTAACTTCTATTCCCAATCAATGAGGAATTGGGGTAGACAATTAAAAAACACTTCCCTTTTAAATCTAGAACACTAACTTTAAAATAAGTAACACCATCACTAATGTTGGGTGTACACTGTATGACATCTTTTGGATTCCTTTTTTAATTTTACAACATACAACATCACATAAAATAAAAAAAAGTACCATGGATGACCCTATAAACAAAAAAAACACAAAAACACTAACATCATAACATCAAAAAACATAGATGGGAGGAGGGAATCAACCATTACATTAATGACATCAAGGACGCCCTGAAGCTTCCCAAAGTCCCATACAAATCAGACAGCAGCAACACAATGAAAATCAAAGTGTGTGTATGTGTGTTTTAATCATCCACACCTAATTCCTCATTGACAGGGAACTGAAGTTAGCTATCAGTGAGGTAGCCACTCTTCTGCTATCACAACAGACTGTCAGGGTCCCTTGCAGAGCAACACTGTTATCCTGGTAATGAAATTGTTATTATTTATTTTAATTATGTTTTGGGTTTCTGAAGGGTTGTCAAATTATTTTAGGTAGATGATTTTAACCATTATTGAAGCTCACTTAAAAGGGGAAAGGATGATACTAAAAAACAAGTGGTAGAGGTACAAATGAATAATATGATTGGGCTTTAACATGACATACAGAGTTTCAAAAAATGATTCTTCATGACTCTATATCTCCTATATCTTCCAAAAAAGGGCTTCTTCTGTACAAAGAACCCTTTTTGTTACCTTTTTTAGTTCTCCCGTTTTGACTGGACATCAGGCTTCAGAGGGATAAAGCGCCAGACCCACTTGAATGCTGATAGGTTGAATTCAGTGAGTGATACAGCAGATTAATTCACTTAGTAAGCCTGCAGCCTATAATCTTCTTGAAGGAAATTAGC
Organism: Astyanax mexicanus; assembly: GCF_023375975.1. Classification (NCBI taxonomy): domain Eukaryota; kingdom Metazoa; phylum Chordata; class Actinopteri; order Characiformes; family Acestrorhamphidae; genus Astyanax; species Astyanax mexicanus. Next base: position 46,198,271 of record NC_064408.1, read on the forward strand.
ACGCCGTGTGCGTGTACCCGAGCTTCTACTCACTCAGTATCCATAAGTGAGATAAGACACTGATGGGAGGAATATTCAAACTGCCAACTCTCCGTGTTTGGTAAATACATTAAACACAGGCCACGCGTCAGCAGCTCCAGCAGAGCGGTCTCGCCTGCTTACACACGCTGTTCCCATGTCAGGCAGAAGTTGACACCAGAACTTGTTTAGACAGCACATCGCTGTCTGCTGTCTGGCCTTTAGCAGAACGTATAGCAGCAGTTATAGCTGAGTGAGGAGGAGCAGATGGACCATATGCAGCGCTGTCAGACACTCAGCATGTTTCAGGTGTTGAGAGAAAGGAGAAACTGTAGACAGTTTTATTATCTTACATCCAGGAAAAAAAAAGCTAGCATGCTAACGTTCCTGTTGACAGCGGTGACAGATTTTAGGAAGGCTTTTAAATATTCATGGCCTTTTTGCCCCTCAGTGAAATGGTGCCAAGTCTTCACTTATTTCTAAAGAGTTTTACACTTACTATCCACCTAACTTCTTCTTTCACTCACTGGCCATTTTATTAGAAACACCTACCTTCTACTTCCACTGCCTGGCCATTGTATTAGAAACCCCTACTATGCACTTTCACTCTCTGGCCACTTACCTCATACTTCTACTCTCTGGCCACTTTATTAGAAACACCTACTTTCTACGTCCACTCACTGGCCACTTTATTAGAAACACCTAGCTTGCATTTTCACTTTCTGGACACATATCTTGTATTTCAACTCACTGGCCACTTTATTAGAAACACCTACCTTCTTCTTCCTCTCACTGGCCACTTTAATAGAAACACATTTTCAGTACTAAAACTATCTGGTCAATTTGTAAGAAACTCCTACCTTGTACCTAAACTCACTGGCCACTTTACTAGAAACACCTACCTTGTACCTAAACTCACTGGCCACTTTACTAGAAACACCTACCTTGTACCTAAACTCACTGACCACTTTACTAGAAACACCTACCTTGTACCTAAATTCACTGGCCACTTTATCAGAAACACCTACCTTGTAGTTCCCCTAACTGGCACCTTATTAGAAACACCTACTTTGTGCGTCCACTCACTGGCCACTATATTAGAAACACCTACCTTGTACTTCCTCTTACTGGCCACTTTATTAGAAACACCCACCTCTTGTACTTCCTCTCACTGGACACTTTATTAGAAACACCTACTTTGTGCGTCCACTCACTGGCCACTTTATTAGAAACACCCACGTCTTGTACTTCCACTCACTGGCCACTTTATTAGAACCCCCAACCTTCTTCTTCCACTCACTGGCCACTTTATTAGAGACACATTCTCAGTACTTTCACTATTTGGCCACTTTATTAGAAACATCTACCTTGTACCTAAACTCTCTGGCCACTTTATTAAAAACACATGCCTTATACCTCCCCTCCCTAAATACTTTATTAGAAACACCTACTCTGTATATTAAATCAGTGGCCACTTTATTGGAAACACATAACCTATACTTCCACTCTCTGGCCACTTTATTAAAACCTACCTTCTCTTTTTACTTCCCCTCAATTTTACTTCCCCTTTTAAACCCCCCATATCTTACTGTTTCCCTTTATAAGTGTACACCTAAAGACTACAGTTCATCTGTTGCTGCACAGTTTATCATTCAGCTTCCATTACAGTCTCTGACCACTATTTCAGATTTATTTATTAATTTTTTATTTTGTTTATTTATTTTTCTTTTTTGCTGTTGGTCCATTCTCAGCTCTGTGTTTGTAGGTTTTCAGTGGCTCTGCTGTCAGAAACCGATCACAGAAATGAAGCGACCGCTGAAGAATTTATAAGAATTCCAGAATATAATTGGACAAACTGTGCTTAAAACTGATGTACTGTAAAAATGCACAGCTATAACTACTTTACTTTTTGTTAGAGATGTAATACCCTTTAGGTACAGGAATAATTTTATTAGGACCAGTGGACAATACCTTTAGCATGGTGCTTATTAAATACGTGAGATCTCATAGAAGCATTGATGTAAATTAGCATGATCATGCATGTTGATGTTGTGGTAATTTGGTGAACCAAACTATTTATTAGGGTTAAGTGTCTCATTTAAACATGGCAATATTATGATATTTGCTTTATTTAGGACTAAATATGTTGACACCAACAGCAGAATGGAATGAAGTTTGTATCCTTTTCAGCAGTCGTTGCTTGGTAACAGCATTAAACTCTAAAGCATTATATTTCTAGGCAGAAGAATATAGTTTACTGTTGGTGTTATTATTGCTAAGTTAAATCATATATTGAAAGTGTATATAGTTTATTATATTTGATGATGTTGCTTTTTTATAAAAGCAATAAACCACTTAAAGCTGTGCATTACTGTGAGTTTATTATCACAGTAAGCGGGTTTGAGGCATGGAATGTGGTGTATTGCTTTCATAACAAATAGCTGAAGAATTACTCAGTAGGACACTGCAGTCAATTAGGAACAGTCTAACTTTCTATAATCTTATATAATCCACACTTTCTACAAGAAAAGCTGTATGTCAGTGTTAATCGCTTTAAAATGGACTCTTTCTCTCTCAGTTGATTGTGATGTATTGATCTAAAGCAATTTGAGAGCAGGCATGCAGGGACTCTACTCAGCTTTAACTGAGTTTAGGATTGTTGGCCTGTCTAATACTGGGCCTTGTAGCTGTGTTGAGCCATTAGCACACACTCATCTAACAAATTCTCCATGTTCTCCCCGTTTAGCAAGAAAACAGAAACAAAAACTGATTCACATTTATTTTCTTACAACATTATGGGTGACATACCAGAGTTAAAAAAAAAAAGTTCTTGTTGGCGCATCTGTGACCAAGACAGCAAGTCTTTGTGATGTATCAAGAGCCACGGTATCCAGGGTAATGTCAGCATACCACCAAGAAGGACCAACCACATCCAACAGGATTAACTGTGAACGCTGTAAGAGGAAGCTGTCTGAAAGGGATGTTCGGGTGTTAACCCGTATTGTATCCAAAAAACCTAAAACCACGGCTGCCCAAATCACGGCAGATTTCAATGTGCACCTCAACTCTCCTGTTTCTGTTTTCTGTGTCTGGGGGTCTATGGAGCAGTGGGCAGTGCTCGTCCGGCCCAGACGCTCAGCTTCTGCATGATGATTGGATGATCTGTCTAAGGCGGACTCCGTTTTTGATTGACAGCGAAATGAGCGAATCAGCGATCTTTTAGTGTAAAATCCGTGATGGGCTTCAATTTCTAGTGCTTTTCTGTAGCTGCTTGTGTTTGGAGATTGACTTCTATCACTCTTTCTGACATCTATCACTCTTTTCTATCGCAGTTTCAGCGGGTGCTGCTCAGTCCCTCCACCGTCACAAAGCACTCACAGACGGACACACTTCACACTAGCCTCGCGCCAGTGCAACTGCACATAATGTCAGACAGTTTTAATGTTGTGGACCGGATTTTGGTGAAACCATTCGATAGTCTTCCTTGCGATGAAAAACTTAGAGTTAAACAGCAGGGCAGATCAACTGCTCAGATTAATTTGGTGTAAAAGGTGGGGAAAAGTAACAGGTATTTTCAGCTGTTCTGGTATGACTGAGCTCGGCTGACTGGAAGTGCTGTAACAAATAAAATGTACTGATGACCATTCTTCTTGATGAAACTATCTCAGGAAATAAATGAACAGGGGCAAGTAGTAAGTATTGTGTTATAATTAAAAATAATTTAAATAATTTAAATTAATAAAGGGATTATTCAAGGAAATTAAAACTGTGCAAAAAGGAAATAAATTTACCTGTATTTTTTCCTTTACCAACTTTAAAGATTTTGCGTAATGTTTTTTTTTCTCATCATTTTACGTTTATGTTTTATGTCATAGCGTCTTTTTTATAATTGTTCAATGTAAAGAATGGGTACCTTTTTGTTGTGTAGTGAAAACTTGAAAATAATGCCTTTTGTTTACAAAAAAATAAATATCTCAGGGGGAGTAGAATTTTTGTATAAATAAAACTACATATGTTAAGATGTAGGCCGAAATTGAGCTTCCCCTCCTTGAAAGACCAGCATCCGTCACTGATCCACCAAATTATGCCCTGTGTCACCCAGTCTAAAGGGTGTTTGGACAAACTGTTAAAATTTCTGGATCTCAGATCGCTGTGGGAGAACGGAGGTGTGCTATTTATCAAAGGTAAGTACTTTTATCATGTTTTACTAAACCAAAGGTCCTCTCCTTTAAGCTTCCATTGCCCATTTCTTGTAAATTCAACTTATCCAGGTTTACAGTACACGTTGTTAAAACATCACCAACAGTTGACTGTGGAATATTAAGTAGTGAGGAATTTTACAACAGTACTTGCACGGGTGGCATCCTATCACAGGCTCCTCCTGAGAGTGACCAATTCTTTCAGTAATGTTTATAGAAGCAGTCTGCATGCCTAGGTGCCTGGTTTTATAAACCTGTTGCCATAGAAGTGCTTAGAACCCGAGTTTAATCATTTGGATGGGTGAGCGAACATATTCGCCAACTTAGTTTATCTTCGCATATATACCATATAAATATGCCCAAACTTTTGCACATACTGTACACACAACTACACTTTTTCATCTCTTTTCAACCCACTCACACTCTCATCCCTTAGGACACTCGCATGCATACACCTCCTCATCACCACACACCTCCACAGCAGCAGCAGAAGCTGTGAGCAGCACTATATTGAGTTGAGGGAAAATCGTTATTTGACTCTCCGTATGTGCTTTGTCCTGTGGGCATGCTGTTAAAAACACATGCCATTAAAACACAGCTGCAGGCTGCTCTAGGATCAGTGGAGCACTGCTCTACTTCTGTTTTTAACCCAGCAATCAGCACAGCGTGTGCAGCAATCACCTGCATCACCTGGTCTAGAGACTGTACAGGGCTGTATTGATCTATAGGTGTGAAGTGCAATGAGTGACAGAGTGATGCAATACTAGTGAAAAAAAAAGTATATAAATCAATAAATATGTATTTTGAATCAATACGCTAAATACAATGAGATTGAGGATGACAATGTTGTTTGAGACATCAATATTTTATTAAAATAATTTTCTTAATGGTTTACATCTAAAGATGAGCCTGATAGTCTAAACTAGGTGATAAGAATAAATGCAGCTCATGTGGTTTTTCTGGGGTTGGTTTTGACACTTTTTCTAATAGAATTAATGTTTTCTTTTCTTTTTTTTTTTAAATATGTTTCCCACAAAGTACATTTCACATTTTTATTTAAAATTGTACTCTAAAGTTAGTGTTTCACTAATCATTCTGAGACCTGATTTCTCACGTTGCAGTTGTGTTTTAATAGAAAATCTGCACATTTTCAAAAAAAAATTAAATGTAGCACACAGGAAGTGATGTAACACAGGAAGTGTTTTCTACAAAGCTGGGTCTTCCCCTTTTAATGCGATTATCTGATGATACATTTGATCACATATACCAACCTGTATGGCAAAAAACACAAGTGATAAAGTCAACACCGTGCATAGTGGTTCCTGGGTTATACATGTCCATTTCAGAAAATTCCATATTTTGCAAGAAATTCTCTGTATGTAATTTAACATTTATTGTTGAATTAACACTGGTAGTGTTCAATTTTAACACTAATGGTGTTAAAAGAGCATTTTTTGGGTCATGTTGTATGCCTTGCTACCAGAAATCTACCAGATATCAGAAACTGAATATGAATACAGATACAGATATATTTCAACATGACAACATATGACTATTAGACTCAACTTCTGTAATAATAAAAAAAAAACATGTTTTAAAGATTTGTTTTTATTAGATTTTCTTTTCACAGAATCTGCACTTTCTGGAAGAATGTGTGCAAGCACACAAGTGTTTGTGTTTTTGTATGTGTGTGTGTGTGTGTGTGTTCATGTTTGTGCGTCTGCAGTAGCCAAACTGGCATGAGTAATATCAAAGGTACAGGTACACACACCTGCTGTTCTTTCCTGATTACTACCTTTTCGTACACGGCGGGGTTTTAGTGCAGGCTTCCCCTCCACCACAGCACCCTGCTGCACACACACCTGCCTGAGAGAGAGAGAGAGAGAGAGAGAGATTCACATGGATGCTCAGATACTGCTTATTCAGAATTGGCAATAGAGCAGCAACTCCCAAAAAAGCAGAAAAGTTCAATTTTGAATCTGTTTGGCTTAATATTAAAAAAAATAAAACCCTTTTTTTTTGTTTTAGTTTTTATCTGATTCCAATACACAAATGCCAATATCTCCACTCTCCGGACCACGATACCCAGAATGCAGCTTAGACTGACATCACTCCCTCAAACAGTCACATTATACTGCTCACCCTAAAGCCAATCACCAGAGTATTGATTTCACCTGTTCCTCTCAGTATATATACATCTTCATTTCACATTTCACATGTGGTTTACCTCACACTATAAAGCATTAACCATAAACTTTCAGAAAGAGAGTGATGGCACTTAAAACACACTTTTTTAATGAAATAAATGTAAATTTGATACGGAATGAAACAAGTAATACCAATGTAATAAACATACTCAAAAATTAAAATGAATCTTTTCACAGCAAATCAATTTATAATTATAATATATATAATAGACAATGATTTTGACAGTGGATACAGTATATGATTTTTTAGGTTAGGTTCACTGCTGAGCTCTGTTTTGTTCTCATATTGAGCGCTCTCATGCTTTATCATTGGGCCTGCCTCTAATGAAGTAGTCAGTGAGTCCGTGAGTGTAAATAACAATATATATATATTTTTTTTCTTTCAAATATATGTCTGGATAAAGAATATGATTTTCATATTTGTATTTGGTTATTTCATTGATTAAGGTCTAAACTCGTTGTTGCTACAATATGTCAACACAATCTAAAAATGTTGTGTCTTTTGGGCCAAAACTCATTTAAAACAAAAGAGGAAACTGTCCTTTGTTCAGATTAATCGAAATTTTAAATTATTTTTAGAAACAATGGAAGCTGTGTCCTGTGGACTCATGAGGAGAGGAACCATCCAGCATGTTATCAGTTTACATTTCAAAGGTTGCATTGGTTCCCATAGCGTGGGCAACATATACATCTGGAAGGGCAGTATCAATGCTGAACAGTGAATAAACCCTCTATTTAACCCTCACATATTTCAGAAAGACAACGCAAAGCCACATACAGCTTCTATTACAGAAGGACTTGGGTACTGGACTGGTCTGCCTGCAGTCCACACATTTCACCAACAGTAAAATTTAGCATATCATGAAGTAAAACACTTAACAAAGAAGACCCAGGACTGTTGAGAAGCTAAAACTTTAAATGAGACAAGAATAGGAAAACATTTCTCTCCAAAAAAATCAGCGACACACACAGACTTTTGTTAAAAGAGGAGAGCTTTTCTTTTTTCAGATTTGTTGCTAAGTTCATATTTTTCATGAAATGGTAAAATGTCTCACATTCAATGTCTAATATGTGTTCTATATTTTATTGTTGATAAATGTTGTTAATAAATACATTGTTGGTCTATGACATTTATAATTCATCGCGTTCTGTTTTAATTTACATTTTACTCAGCATCCCAACTTTTTTGCTGGTAAATAAATGTATCTGCCAGTAATACACATGGGTAAGCAGGTGTAATAATCTACAAGAACAGAACAGCAGTGTTCACTGCTCTCCTTACACTCCATATATCCCCTCTAGTGTGTATAGACTCAAACAGCTTGCGGTGCAGTAGCCCCATCCAACTCCATTACTCTGCTTCCTCACCATGACTCTGGTAAACTGTAATGCAGTTGGAATGAATTGAGCTAAAGTGAACGTGATCCATCACTGTACATGGAACTGACTAGAGCATACAGCCTCTACAAGCAGACAATTAAACTTGGAAACCAGAGAGCTGCATTTCATGCATGGGCTCCTGATCTAGTGGTCAACAAATGGGTTTCCATTATTTGCTGATGCTTTTTAAATAAGCTGGTATATTTCATTGCTCAAAGAGGAAAAGTATGACAGTCTAATAACAAATGACATTTTATTAAATTGAATAACTCAGACCTTTATAAACTCCAAAAGTACAGATCAACTGCTCAAGATCAATTTTTATTTATTGCCACATTTCTTTCATCTAATAATTTCACTGGCTTTTAATATATTGTCTGTTCATTATCAGATGTTCTGTCCATACATCACTTAATGCATTATGGGGCATATAAATGAGTTGGATAGTGGATGGATGTTTGCCTGAGTGAAACTGAACCGCAGTCTGTTACATGAAGGGCAGCAATAGAACATTGTATATATATATAAAATTTCATAACTGAAAATGTTATTTAAACTATCATTTGTTTGTTCAAGTATTTAAATGGCTGTTGAAGTTGTGAGCAATAAGGAGCAAATATTTATGTATTGCATTTTTAAAAACTGAATTTGAAAAATGACTAATGAATTTACTTTAACTTTCTGTTGTTTACAGTAGGAATTAATTAGAAAACAATAAGCCTGTCTTTGGTGCATCTAAACCTAAATTGCACATTGTTAAAAACTGTATCATTCTATGCTTTTGTAGTTGCATAACATTATAACAGAATGTCAGAAACACAGACTTAGAATGTATTAATTAACAAAAACAAGACTATGTAGATTAGAGGTTCTATATGTTGGTGTTAATAAAAAAATAATTTTGATTAACTAGCCCTAATTATTGTGAGTATATGCTAATCCTCTGAATACATTCAGCTACATGATCAATGAAAAATGTTTTCTTTGGTATGAAGAACAGAATTTGCCTATTTCTGATTTGCAATTCATTTCTTTGCCAAATTTATTGTTAAAATGAAACCTTATCATACCATATCTTTGAAAGTATGCCCCAAAAAGCTAACACCATTATTTTAGAATTAGCATTATTCCTAAAAGACATTTATGTTTATTTAGTGCTACAAAGAAAAGTATTTTTAATACAGTAGTATAAATAAGTTTGGGCACCCCTGATCATTTTCATGATATGTCCTTTATGAATTATTGGTTGTCTAGATCAATAATTTCAGTTAAATATATCATACATATAGATGGATGAATGGATAGATAATCCTTTATATCACTGTGTTTATCTGTTATATGATATGTTAAGCAGAAAATGCTGATCTAAACAACCAATGATTTATAAAAGAAAATCCTGAAAATTATCAGGGATACCTAAACTTTTTCATACCAGTGTATACAAAAAACTTTTTTTTATTTAAAGCATTATAAATTGCTGTCCATTTCTTCCTCAAAATACTATATATTAGTTAAAATAAGAAACCAGGCTGTCTTTTACTGGCCGACATGCTCTGGGGTCTGAAGTAAAAGCTGCCCTGGCTGTATCCTCACCTCAGCTGCTGTGAGAAAAGCAGGAGCCTGCTAGTCTGGACTGAGAGGCTTTGCACGCTGACCGCTTGTGTGTGGTCCATCACGGGTCAGTGTGGTGCCTGTGTGGAGCGCAGCGTCCCACTGCAGACCCTCTAACACTGGAAATCAATTTCAGCGGACGACAGCAGCAGGGGAGAGGAGGCGCCATGTCAAGTAAAGTACTGAACATATTTGGGTCAATCAATAACACAAGATCTTGAAATATGAAAAAGCGAGAGAGAAAGAGGGAAAGAGAGAGAGAGAGAGAGAGAGAGAGAGAGAGAGGGAATATGGGTGAGTGGGTATGTTAAAGAAATGGACAAAACCTTAAATTTGGAATCTCTGGTGAAGTTACTCATTCTGGTTGTTTTACTCTATATAATATCTCAATGTTGTTCCATGTGGTTGCTGTGTGGTATTAGTATGATATCCCATATGGTCCATATGTGGCTATGGTTATTATGCAGATGCGAAACAGTTAATATTGTATTCAAAGTGAGCGCTATATGTCAAGCAACTACCTTATTTTTTTTTCTATCTTATTTATTTATTATTTCCTTTTATTTTAATTCTAATGTTTTGTATTTTGATTCTTATGTTATAAGTCATTATTATTCATTTTATAATTTATTACCATTATTATAATTTTACCTTACTTTTAGCTTTTTATTTATTTTTTGTCATAAATTCTTCACATTTTATGTGTCAGTTACATATTTAAAAATGGCTGCTTGTGTGTATTATTAACATGTAAAAAAAATCATCCAACCCATCTCACCCAATTGGTCAACCAGCTAAATCATCAAATTCAAATTGGGAGAGTTACATTCATAGTAGTTTTCAAATAATGTATTGTAGTTACTGCACAGCTCTAATTTCTTCTGAATATGAATAATCAAATAATGATTATATATTTTAACTTGTAACCCCTCCCACTCTTTTTTTCCCTCTTAAGTCTATTCAGCTTCCCCCTTCTTGTCACTGTCTCACTTTTTTTCTCATCCTCATTCTAAGCCTCCTTGTTTGTCATTTTTTTCTTTCTCTCATCATCCGCCCTTCCCTGCGTCTCTGTGCATTGAATGAGTGTTATTATTCCCGCTGAATGGTGTGTCTGTTTTAATGGCCTCCCGCTGTGTGCAGACGAGGCAGTATTATTTCCATTCGGCACACTCCGTCACTCAGCCTTAATGCTGTTTGGCACGGTGGCTAGACCCAGCTTTCCCTGCCTCTTATCGCAAGATTCTGTTAACTCTTACATGCAGAGTTAAAAACCAATGCAGTGCGGTGAATTTGATTTATAGTATTAAGATAGATAGATCTGATAGATCAAGAAATAAACACAGTCTCTGTAATTAATTCCTACATATAAATAAAACAATACTTTCAACAAATTATAATAAGATCCAATGTAACTTGGGATGTGGGTGAATTCAAGCTAGAGTCACTCTGGCATTGTCGCTTGGAAACAGATATCTTGGTCTGATAGATCCCTTGATCGGGTAGATCTCTTGATCTGATAGATATCTTGGTCTGATAGATCTCTTGATCTGATAAATATCTTGATCTGATAGATATATTGGTCTGGTAGATCTCCTGGTATGATAGATCTCTTGATCTGATAGATCTCTTGATCTGATAGATCATTTGATCTGATAGATCTTTTGATCTGATAGATCTTTTGATCTTATAGGTACCCTGGTCTGATAGATCTCTCGGTCTGAAAGATCTCTTGATTGGGTAGATCTCTTGATCTGATAGGTCCCCTGATTAGATAAATCTCTTGATCAGATAGATCTCTTGATCTGATAGGTCCTCTGATTAGATAAATCTCTTGATCTGATAGATCTCTTGATCTGATAGGTCCCCTGATTAGATAAATCTCTTGATCTGATAGATCTCTTGATTGGATAGATATCTTGATCTGGCAGAGCTCTCTGTCTGTTCTGATAACTTCCCTTAAAATATGTGAGTTCGTTTAACTCGTGTTCATTAACCTCCTGCTTCCATCTCTCTCCCTCTCTCTCTATCTCTCTCTCTCATTACACCTCTGTCAGTGACAAACACTTCCTGCTCCTCTGAACGAGTGCATGTGATCTATCTTTTTACCAAGGTCTTTGGACTGCTAGATCTTTCTCCTGTGCTGGGCCAGATAGCGTGTCTCATTGTCATGTGCTGAGGTGATAGATTCAGTTTTGAGATCTTCATCACAGCATGGCTACAGTGCAAAAAGGCATTATTTCCACAGAGGCTACTGAGCTGTGATTGGCAGTTTGACATTTCCCAGAAAGCCTCTGAGAATCTCTTTCTGTCTCAAATGATATTTATGCTACATTATTTTTTTTCCACTAGTTTTATCTAAGAGGGGAGTTATCCATCGACCACTCCTACCCTCCATAGATTTAGATGTACTTTGCATTATTTTCCATGTCAGTTCACATGGGAATCCATAACAGTATAGACAGACAGTTTGGCAGCAGTACCTATGCAGTGATTTTAACCTGAGACCTTATTAATGAGGAGACAGGCCATTGACCGCTGCATGAATGGGATTTCTCGTGAAGCTTAACATGGCGCCCTTCAGCAAAAACAGCCAATCAGCTCGCTGCTTGTGTGGAGAGAGGATGAGAGTGAGCATGCTGATAGGGAAGCCCCCCTCTTGCTGTGGAGATGTGACCAGGCCAAAAATCATGTTTTTTCATGTATTATTAAGTCGAACACTTTGAAACGTTCATAAGGTTTTTATCAGATTTTATCAGTGATTTAAATATTTTTTTCTAAAATGGTAATCCAGCATTAACTTTCCAATATTTTGGCCTCTCCCCATTCAAACAGATGGAAGACTGGTCTTGCATGACTGGAAATAAGCACCACCGAACTGACTTGCCTTGTAAAAGACCCCATGTACACATTTATAACATATTATACTGTATTCATGAAGCAACTACATGGTGAAGCAGCTAGGCAGGGACGTCTAATAGAGTGGAGAGTAAGTGGACACAATGATTAAAAACTCCAGCAGCACTGCTGCATCTGATCCACTCAATGCAGATCTACCAGGAAGACTGCAGAGGCAAGCATGCAATAATAACTTTTATTTTTGATAGTAATAACAATGTATTAGATAAAAATTTATGTAAAGTTAGTCTTTGGCATAGGAGCAAACCCCTGGGCAGCCATTGGGACCAAACTGGAGGCGGTGTGGAGGAAGGAGGGGAAACGAAAGAGCGTCTTTAAGCAGAGAAGGGCGTGTAAGGGGAGGTCTTACAGGTGGAAACTGTTGATTGGTGATTTAATGCTAGAACTAGCTCTGAAGCTTATAGCTCTGAGAATGACACATCACCCACATCATAATAATATTAATAATAATAATAATCTGTGGAGGTCTTGTGGAGTCCTGACCATTGAAGAACAGGGTGAGAGGAGGATTTTAATGTATGGAGAAAAAAAAACAGAAGGAATACAATTTGTAATTATATAGAATAGAACTACAAAGTGCAGTGTATTATCATAAATATGATAATAAGTGTAGAAACAATGAAATAGTTAATCTTAATATTGCAATTTTACTGTTTATAATAGTATCTCAGAGAGTTTCCAGTGTTTTCCATGTAGTTTCTAATTATTATTACTACTACTATTATTATATGCTACCAAAAGTTTAGGGAGAAAATGTGATCACAAAGTGCTCAGAACATACACAGTAAAATGCAGCACCACATCACTACTAAAGTCGACACAAGATAGAGAGTGTTCCAGATTAGCTGGCAACACCATTTGTCTACCAGATTTGCACCCAGCCTTGAAGAGAGAACACTGTGTAGAAGCAGAGCAATTTCTGGTGATGAACACTCCCATCAGTCCACAAAGCTACATACCGTGTTCTGCAGAACTGCCAGCTGTTCCAATCTTTCATGACTCCTTTTTAGAAGTGTGATTCAGGGTCATTGTAGATAATACAGTCTTTGTGATGTACAATTATTTTTCCATAAAATGTATTTTTGAGGTCATTTTTTGTTCACAAGGACATAAATGAACACCTTGCTATACTGTGGAAAGTTATTTTTTTTAAAGAGAGAATCTTTGTTCCTTTGTCTTACACAATCTACATCAGAACTTCCACTGTAAGCAAGAAAACAGTCTAAGTAATCAATAAAACATCCATTGTGCTCCAAAAGTAACTTTGTTCTAAACGACAACACAAACACACTTAGATGTGATCACAGCATCTCCAACAATAAAAGCAGAAGAGAACCTCTACAGTACAGTGCTAGAAAACATGGTAGTAGAAGAAAGTTGCAGTTCTTTCAGATGCACTTTTATGGCATTGTTTTTACTGTTGTTACACAACAGCTGTAAACCCAATCTCACCCAAGACAAGCCTCCCTTTTTAATCCAATCTTTCTCTACAATGACATACAATGCTGTTGTATTTATCACCCCAAATGACACAGATGAAAAATGGCAGTTTAAAAAATTTTGTTTCTTACATTGACTTTGACCTTTATTTAATTACACTTAGAATTAAATACAGGACATTTCATGTTTTGTCTGGTTGATTTAATTTTTTAATATACAGTACCAGTAAAGAAATTTGGACTCATCTGCAATGCCTCTAATGCATCTAATTATTTACTAAACACAAAACTGTTAAACAAACTACAATATGTTTGATATTTATTGCCTCTTATTGTGGAGTGTACAATGACACATTATACAACATTATAAATTAATATAGGCCAATTACAATTTGTAACATAAGTATAATTCATGAATGGTTAATTAAGCAATATAACTGTTCTATTGCTTTTATACAACAGTTTTTTTTTTACAAAACGAATAAAGAAAATAAACATTTAAAGCATTTTTTTAGCATTTCTGCTTGTTTTGCTGGGAGGTGTTGGTTGGCATGCTGGCTGGACTGTGGTTAGGTTAGCGTAGCTTGCTTTAGCTCAGCATTAACTTAGCTAAGACGAGCCAGCGCTGCAGGAGAGCTTGCCGCGGCTAAGCGCTAGCTTGTGCTAAGCTAACGCTGCTGCCTGTGGAGGTGATGCTTCAAAACTGTCCTGTGTGTACACGCCGTTACTCGGTGTGAGAAGGCCGTGATGTTATCACATATATCAGCACAGCTAGAACACTTCTCAACCAATCAGATTGTGAGGTCGGAACTAACTGTTGTATAAAAGTAAATATAGCATACTTATATAGCATACTTATAACATTCTATAAACAGAGCTGTTGATGCATTATGAGTATGATTGCATAATTATCTATAATAAATGCTTCTATGCACCCTGGTGAATATGTGTGTGTCTAGGTGTAAGTATGCATGTATGCATGTCTATGAATTATGTATAAGACTGTATACTCAGATATGGGTTGGCACTGTTCCGGGTCAGTGTCTAATGAGTATGCCGTGTGTTAGTTGAGAGCTGAGTGTAAATGATAGTGTGGGGAATGTGATTGTAAAGCCTCCTTGGGTATCTAGAAAGGTGCTACATATAGTGTAACCTCATCATTTAATTAACCCTTTCAGGCCTGAATTATGTTCCACTAATGAGAAAAAATATATGAATATAAGAAAATATATGTAATGTCGACTCTACAGTTCTAAAAAATATGTAGTTAATTACTTTTTTATTGGAAGCCTTTTTATTTCACAAACTATCTCTAAACAGTAAAATAAATAGGTTAAATGTGTTCTAAATCATATACATTTCTAAATCTTTCTAAATCACATAAATTCGGTTAAAAATTTGCTTTCACTTTTCCTTGTTTTCTCTAGTGCTGCCATGTTCTACTTCTGTGGTCTATTCTGCACTGTAAAAAAAGTTTCTTGTACGTATTTACAGCAAGATAACAGCAAAAAAGTTGTTAATAAAGGATTGTAAGATTACAGAAAGATCACAATATATTATTTTATAATTAGAAAAGTAATTAATACATGAATTACAGATTATTACAGATTTTGTAGACTAAGCTTTAGCCAAAATAAATACAAAATAACACTGTAAAAATCTTTACAATAAGCATATGTACTTTAAAGTTTTGGGATTTAAGTTGCCAGTGAATAATGAACAAAAAATATATATATACCCGATGTTTATTGTAATGAACGAAGGGTCTGAAGGGGTTAATTTTATGTATATTTTTTTACGCTATATCAATGATCTTTTCAGCTACAGCTGTATTTTAGCAAACGTATACACTGCCTTATATCTTTTACTCCTCTTTTATAATTGCATTGTTCATTGTAATCTTCATGTTGTTTTTTTAGATAGACAATTTTAAGATCTGTCCAGGGACAACAGATGAAAAATAGCCTTTAGGCTAATTCTGGTGCATTTACAGCAATTTTAATTAATGTACACTGTCCCTGTTAAATAAACTATTAAATAAAATAAATAATGAGCACTGACCATTGATGTAAGGGAAGAGGATGGGAATTCTTAAAAGATAGACTATAGTTTCTAACTGTACATGATAATTATTGATTGGACTGATTGGGTGTCCTGTCACTCAATCAAAACCACAGGTCCTACCAGTTCACACTTAATATTTAGCTTTTTAATGACCGAAAAAACTGCATTCTGGATGCTCAAAAAATAAAGTAATATGGTTATGAAATTTCTATGAACTGAATTTGTAGCACACAGATGTTACCTAATTAGACAGTCACACTACCTGAAGAGTGACGAGGTGCATCAGACCAAACACTGCTAATTCGGCTCATCGGAAATGGAATTACATTTCATTTTCACATCCACACAGATCATGACAGCGATGGTAACCACATGTATTCTGCGAGGAGACAGATGGAAGGGAGTAAATTGCCTTGAAACGATTGCCATCCATAATAACGGAGAGGACATTGCAATGCAGACATCTGATTTTCCTGAGCAATTTACAAACAAACAAGGTGCACATGGAGCTGCACTCACATAGCCAGCACAACATCAGTCTTTGTGCTCATTGTGATTTATGGCATGAGCTCAATGAACGAGCTAAATATTTTTATCTTGCTTTGGGAAAGCTCTGCCAATGAGTTAATGAGTTTGTCTGAAAGCTGCCATGTTCCCTGTCAGCAATACAAACTACACCTGCGCGGCTCGCTCCGTTAATTGTGTCCATTTTCAGCCCCAGTTTTATGTGCACCTGATAAATCCTTGGCTGGGAGATGGATTGAAGCTCAGAGGAACTTTTCCTTGGCCTGAGTCGCCCGAGGGTGATCATCTTTCAGCATCGATTTTACAATCAGCATCTACACAACAGCAAATCACACAGAGAGAGAGAGAAAAAAGGATAGAGAGAAAGACAGACAAATGCAAAGAGAGTGAAAGAGAAGGAAAAGCAAGAAGAGAGAGACAGACAGAAAAGAGCAAAGAGAGAGAGAGCGAGAAAGAAAAACAAGGATAGAGAGAGAAAGACTGCGTGAGAGAGAATAGCAATGACAGAGCGAGAGACAAAGAATGAAAAAAGAAAAGCAAGAATAGAGAGAGAGAGAAAGACAGAGACAAAAAGTAAAAAAGAGAGGGTGAGTGTGAGAGAGAAAGAGAAACAAGGATAGAGAGAGTTAGTGAGAAAGGAAGCAATGACATAGAAACACAGAGAAATGCAAAAAGAGGGAAAGAAAAAAAGCAGGGAGAGAGAGAGAGACAAAGACAGAAAAAAGCAAAGAGAGAGAGAGAAGCAAGGTTAAAGAGAGACAGAGAAAGATAGAGAAAAGTAAAAATAGAGAGGATGAGAGTGAAAGAGTGAAGCAAGAATAAAGAGAGACAGAAATACAGAGAGAAAAGTAAAAAGAGAGGATAAGTGTAAGGGCTGGTGCCCGATCGAGGCATCCTCCGGGGCATCGGAGGGCGCGCCAGGCCAGCGCTGAGGGTTTTCAGAGCGAGCCCCGGCTCTTTATATCTATCTCTTTTTCCCTTTCGAGTTTGGTGGAGCTGTGAGCAGCTGTGGAACAGTGAGCTCCACAGCCGCCATCTACCTGTATCTAGTCTGGTGGAGCAGAGCAGTGTGCTCTCCTCTGTCGCCCCTCTCGAACCAGAACGCAGAGCGATGGAGGACTACATCCAGGAGGCCCTCGCTCTGGGTTTTATTCAGCCATCAACCTCCCCGGCGGGAGCCGGGTTTTTCTTTGTGGGTAAGAAAGATGGTGGGTTGAGGCCCTGTATAGACAGAGGCCTCAACAAGATCACCATAAAAAATTGTTACCCCTTGCCCCTTATGTCATCTGCCTTTGAGGCACTGCAGCGGGCTACCATCTTCACCAAGTTGGACCTGCGCAGTGCCTACAACCTGGTCAGGGCAGGTGACGAGTGGAAGACTGCGTTCATCACCCCGTCCGGGCACTATGTTGATGAACGCCCCTGCCGTCTTCCAGGGGTTTATTAATGAGGTCCTTCGGGAGGCCTTGGACCGGTACGTGTTCGTCTACCTGGACGATATACTTGTCTACAGCAGGTCCGTAGACGAACACGTCACACATGTCCGACGCGTCCTCCAGCTGCTCCTTGAGAACCACCTCTATGTCAAACTTGAGAAGTCCCAGTTCCATGCGCAGACCATCTCCTTTTTGGGTTTTGTTGTGTCGCACAACACACTGCGTATGGACCCCACCAAGATCAAGGCAGTGGAGAACTGGCCTCAGCCCACCTCAGTGCGCCTGGTCCAGCGCTTCCTGGGCTTTGCAAATTTCTTCCGCCGTTTTGTGAAGAATTGTGGCTGCCCCGCTAACTGCCCTAACGAGGAAGACGTTGGGGTGGTTCAGCTGGTCCACAGAGGCCCAGGAAGCATTTGACGCCATCAAGCGTCTGTTGACCAGGGCCCCAGTTCTCCAGCTGCCTGATCCGGGACTTCCGTTTGTCGTAGAGGTGGATGCTTCTGAAGTAGTCTTGTCCCAGCGATCAGGGCCTGGAAACCAGCTGCACCCTTGCGCCTACTACTCCCACCGGCTTACACCTGCCGAGCAGAGGTACGACGTGGGAGACCGGGAGCTCCTGGCTGTGAAGCTCGCCCTGGAAGAGTGGAGGCATTTGCTAGAGGGGGCGGAACACCCCTTTCTGGTCTGGACAGACCATAAGAACTTGGCCTACATCCAGCAGGCCAAGCGTCTAAAACCACGCCAGGCCAGATGGGGGCTGTTCTTTACCCGGTTTGACTTTGTCTTGTCTTACCGTCCCGGGTCCAAGAACGTCAAGCCGGACGCCCTCTCTCGCCAGTGGGAACCCCTCTCTCTTCCAGTGGAACCATCCACCGTGGTTCCTCCAGCCAGGATCCTGGCACCCCTCCGTTGGGGCCTGTTAGCCATTCGACGGGCCCAGGAGACCGATCCTGATCCGGGGAATGGTCCCTCGGGCCGAGACTTTGTACCCTCATCTCTTAGGAAGAGGGTACTCAACTGTGGACACGCCTCTCCCCAGACTGCACATCCAGGAGCCACGCGCACGTTGGAATTTCTACGTCGTCGTTTTTGGTGGCCACAGATGGAGAGGGACGTGCGCTCTCACGTGGTCGCCTGTGAAGTTTGCGCTCGCTGTAAGGACCCCAGAACCAGACCCACGGGTCTGTTGCGCCCCCTGGCCATTCCCTCGCGTCCCTGGTCCCACCTGTCCCTTGACTTTATCACGGGGTTGCCCCCATCCCGAGGCAACACCGTGATACTAGTTATTGTGGACAGGTTTTCCAAGGCGGCACGCTTTGTCGCGCTACCAAAACTGCCATCCGCACAGGGAACGGCCGAGGTGCTGCTGGTCCGCATCCATGGACCACCTGCGGACATTGTGTCAGACCGTGGGGCGCACTTTACCCGCCGGTTCTGGGGTGCCTTCTGTCATCTGTTGGGGGCAGAGGCCAGCCTCTCCTCTGGGTTTCACCCCCAATCCAATATCCAGACTGAGAGGGTCAACCAGGACTTGGAACGGACCCTCCGCTGTCTGGCCTCGTCCACCCCTTCCACCTGGTCCGACCAGCTGAAGTGGGCAGAGTATGCCCACAACACACTCTGGCACTCGTCTCTATGGATGTCACCCTTCGAGTGCCAGTTTGGGTATGCTCCGCCTGCTTTCCCTGGGCAGGAGACTACCACAGGAGTATCCTCGGCTGACCAGACGGTCAGACGCTGTCGCCGAGCTTGGGCAAGGGCTCGGGCTGCTCTCTTGTCTGCCAGGGCAACCCAAAAACGCAATGCGGACAGGAGAGTCTGGCTGTCAGCCAAGGATCTCCCATTGCGTGGCACTCCACGCAAGCTGGCCCCGCGATACGTGGGGCCATTTAAAATCCTTCGCCGGATCAATGCGGTGTCATACCGGCTCGCCCTGCCACCTGCCCTTAGAAGGGTCCACCCGACCTTTCACGTGTCCCGCCTTAAGCCCTACCTCTGTTCTTTGGGTCCGGCTGCTCCCCCGGGTCCCCGTACCATTGGTGGTGCCCCCGCCTACACCGTCCGCCGGCTCCTGGACTCCCGAAGGGTACACGGGGGTCTCCAGTATCTGGTGGACTGGGAGTGGTACGGGTCGGAGGAGCGCTCCTGGGTACCGGCTCGCCACGTCTTGGACCCAGAATTGGTCAGGACTTTTCGGTGGGACCGTGCGGCAGGTTTAGGGCCGTCGGGTGCCGCCCCTCGTTGGGGGTCCTTTTAGGGCTGGTGCCCGATCGAGGCATCCTCTGGGGCATCGGAGGGCGCGCCAGGCCAGCGCTGAGGGTTGATTGGCTAATTACCAACACCTGCTTTGAACACCTTATAAGCAGCGCCAATCAGCCACTTGGCGCTGGATCTTTGAAGCTTGTGAGAGCGAATCTATGCCGGTTTTCTGAGCGAGCCCCGGCTCTTTATATCTATCTCTTTTTCCCTTTCGAGTTTGGTGGAGCTGTGTAGAACAGTGAGATCCACAGCCGCCATCTACCTGTCTCTAGTCTGGTGGAGCAGAGCAGTGTGCTCTCCTCTGTCGCCCCTCTCGAGTCTCTGTGTCTGTGTGTGTTTCTCACCGCGAGGCACGCGGTTTGTTTACCTTCCCTCTCCCGTGCTGTTCCTCCCCTCTCTGGTGGAGCAGCATTTAAATCCACAAGCACCTCAGTTCAGTTTTGTTTTCTTTGGAAGCTCTTTGTTCAGTTACTCCTTCACCTCGTTTTATAAGAGGTAGCCGCACTTTACGTTTTCTCCCCCTCTCTTTCACTCACGCTCGGCGCGAGGTTTGTTTTCCACCCGTTTTCACTCTCCGCCCGTTTTCGTTGCTCCGCCCCTTTCGGCGGAGGCTCTTTAAAGGGCGATTAAAGCGGCCGCATCCCAATCCCCGCGTGGAGCAGGGTTTAATAAGGACTTATATACATATAATATTATTATATAATATTATATATCCTATTAATATATATATATATATATATATATATATATATATATATATATATATATATATATATATATATATATTAACGATTATTATTATTATTATTTCCCCTTTTTTTTCTTGGGTTTACCTGCTTTGAGATCTACTGCTCTGCACTTGGATTCTACAACCTTCTGGGCTGGAGAGCTACCGCTCCCCACCCATTACAATAAGAGTGAGAGAAAGACAGAAAAAAGGTAAGAGATAGAGAGAGAGAAAGAAAAGCAAAGATGGAGAAAGACAGAGAAGAGTAAAAAGAGTGAGGATGAGAGTAAAAGAGAAAAAAACAAGGAGAGAGAAAGACAGAAAAAATGAAAGAGATAGAGAGAGAAAAAAAAGCAAGGATGGACAGAGGCAAAGAAAGAAAAGTAAGACAGAGAGAAAAGTAAGAAAGAAAAAGGGTGAGAGTGAGAGAGAGAAAGAGACATAGATAGAGAGAAAAGTAAAAAAGAGAGGGTAAGAATGAGAGAGAGAGAAACAAGGATAGAGAAAGACAGAGGAAGACAGAGAAAAGGAAAAAGGAGAGAGGGTGAGAGTGAGAGAAACAAGGGTAGAGAGAGTGAGAGAGAAAGAAAAGCAAGGATAGAGAAAGGCAGAGAGAGAGAGAAAAGCAAGGATAGAGAGAGACAAAGACAGAAAGAAGGAGGGGAAAATAGAAAGAGAACAAAACATGGAAGCACTTAAAGTCTCTCTTTATAGAAGAAAGGGATAACATAACTGATTTTAGCTCAGAATTCATGCTGGTAATAAATAGTTCATTGAGCTGACCTGCGAGCTTTTGCATTGATTTTCCATGTTTAGTCTGAGAAACAGATATTATTATCTATACTGTAGACCCAGATGACCCATTCAGTGAGAGTTCCTACCAGTACTACAGGCAGCTGATACTCTATTAATCAACACAGATGCAGAAAGAGGACCATTTTCTGTAAGGAAATATTTCAATACATGACTGCTTTAATGAAAAGTTCCACACTGGGGCGTCTGAAGCATTTTTAGTGTAGGAGGACACGCTTAGTGTTTTTTCCTGCATTCTGATGTATTCTTAAGAGGTAGTTAAACATCAAAACTGTACCTACAAAAGTGATTTAATTTAATAAGTATTTTTTATCTCCATGTTTGCCCAGAAAAATGTAATACTCTAAAATGATCTGTATATGTATGTATAGGTATGTATATTGTATGACATACTGTGTGTATAAAAATGTATGTATGACGGTGCACAGATATGGATTAGCACTCTATCCTGGGTAGATGCTGTAAATGCTGCCCGATGCAGTCCTCCAGGTTTCTGGTTGAGAGTACACTGTGTGCTATTGGCTGCTGCTTCTCCCCGGTGTGTGTATGAGTGCTGAGTATGAATGGTTGTGTGTAATACGTGTAAACTGTAAAGCGTCCTTGGGTTTCTAGAAAGGCGCTTTATTCATTCTCTTTTTAAAACAAATATATTAGTTTTTTTTTTGGGGGGGGGGGGGAGGGGGTAGTTACAGAGACACAATCAGGAATATTACTGCGTTTAATTCATTTAAAAGAATCTTAAAAATGCTCCTTTAAACATTAAATTCACATGAAACTATGGGCTTAATTTAAAAGTTTCATAATTACTCATTTGAAGCCCGAACATTTAACATAAAATATTAGTCCAGCCAGAGCTGTTTCTATTGTGTCGGAAAAAAATCCATTCCTCTTGGTCAATAGGAGAATATACCTACCACTGAAACTCCACTCTAGGTTTTCTGGGTTGCCTAAAACAACTCACAGAATGCAAGTGAAACTGGAGGGGGTATCGTCAGCCCTATATCCATCTCACAATTTTCAGCTTTTGTTTTACCTTATTCATTCGTTATATTAATTAACTCAGGCCACATTAAACTAATGTTTAACTAAACTAAAAAATATTAGTAATATATTAGTAATATAAGTAAGTTTTGTTTTATTTACTTTAAGTAACTGTAGGGTATCCTTAAAATAATCAGGTTTTCACCAAATAAAATTTAAACTCACCAATGAATTAGTTGTTAGTGATGCAATTTTTTTAGATTAATTTCATTATCTTAGGGATAGCAGTGGGTTTAAAACAGGCTGATGAATACATACATGGACTAGATAAATGGGGACTTGAATTTTAGTTCTAGAATAGTTATATCTGACTCTAAATACATAATTAAACCCAACAAACAATGAATTAGGACGAACATGCACTGGCAAGCTGGCTAAAATCACCAAATTTGCCCAATATGAAAGAATACCATACCACAGTGCAGAGATCCCCCAAACTAAACCTACTGTCACTTTAAAAAAATATACTAAATAAAATTTCTTACTAAACTTTTCGTTTGTTAAATACTATGTTAAATAAAGGTTTATTTATCATATTTATTTTTTTTTTATAACCACACATCCAAAAATCTTTAGAAGCCTCATTGTTAGTGTTAAAACATTAACTCTGAATAGACTTACAAACAAGTAATAATGAGCACAAAAGCATGAACAGCAGAGGGCCAATACACAGTCTGAGAAAAGTGGACTAAGCCACTCTGGGTTGTGATTCAATGCCTCTCTCTGCCAGTGTAGACTCTCCAGGCTGCAGGAGAGCTCCTGGCCTTGTCCCAGCATTAGCGGACCGGAGATTTCACCACACACCCGGGACCATGTGGGTTCTGGGGGCTAAACACACTGAACACTGCCAGAAAAAAAAAAAAACAGCGAGGAAAAGATTAACAGTGGGAAAGCTCTCGAGCCTCCAGGCCTGGTGTGGGACCCCACAGGGTGTTGAGCTCCAGCTGCAGGGTTCTGAAATGAACTGGAGAGGACAGAAGTAGGCAGGCCTGCTGCCTGAACTCTTGGCAGCTCATCCAAGGCAGCAGGTTTGCTGTGAAGGGTTGTGGGTGGCAAGGCAAGAGCTAAGAGTCCAGTTGAATTAAAAATATCCATTTTAATATAAAGTATCTCACAAATGATTTTTGTATATTCTTTATTATATCTTTTCATGGGACACCATTGGGGATATGACATCTAGACACAATGTAAAGTAGTCAGCGTACAGCTTGTTTAACAGTGTAAATTTGTTGTCCCCTTAAATTAACTCAACACAAAGCCATTATGTCTAAACACCTGGCAACAAAAGTAAGTACAACCCTAAGAAATGAAAAATAAAATGCCCAAATTGTGCTCAATTAGCCATTTTCCCTTCCTAGTGTCATGTGACTTATTAGAGTTACAAGGTCCCATGTGTGAAAAGGGAGTAGGTCTGTTAAATGTAGTGTTTTGGGTACAATTGTTGCTCTCTTCACAAAGAGGAACTAGGCTGTAAGAACATTGCTTACACCCTAAGAGACCCTGAGAGACAACACAGTGGTCAAAGTCATAAAGTAGTTTTCCAGAGCCGGCTCCACTTTGAACATTCCTCCCCAGGGTTGACTAAGTAGGTTGAGTCCATATGTTCAGTGTAATATCCAGAGATCGGCTTTAAAAAAGAGATGCATGAGTACTGCAGAGCTTGAAGAAGTAAGAGGCTGCACAGCAGCCTGCGTTGCTCAGACCATGCACCACATACTGTATCAACTTTGCATCAACTGCATGGCACTGTCCTAGAAGCAAGCCTCTTCTAAAGCTGATGCACAACAGTCTAAAAGAATGGATTATTGGAACCATGCCCTGTGGTCTGCCAAGAGAAAGATAAACATGTTTGGCCTAGATGGCGTCCAGCATGTGTGGCGGCACCCTTGTGAGGAGAACCAGGAAAACTGTCCCTTGTCTACAGTCAAGCATGGTGGTCGTAGCATCATCATAGTCTGGGGCTGCATGAGTGCTGCCAGCATTGGGGAGCTATACTGTGACATTCCTAAGCAGATCCTGATCCCCTCTCTTCGAAAACTAGGCTGTTTCCCATCAAAAAACGATCCAAAACACTTCTCCACGATGACAATTGCTTTGCTGAGGAAGCTGAGATAAAGGTGATGGACTGGCCAAGTATGTTTCTAGACTTGAACCCGATGAAGCACCTCCGGGGCATCCTTAAATTCCAGGAAACTCCAATTATTTGTTATTTTGAGGGCACAGCAAATTTATTGACTATTCCTGGCTACTTTATATTGTATCAAAGTGATGTCCCATGAAAAGATAATAAAAAAAAAATGAAAAGATAATAAAATATGTACTGTATATTGACATGTATATTGTATATTGACATATGTTATGTTACTCTATGTGCAAATATTTGGACACTTGGTCATTTGTTGTTTCTTTCAAAATCAGTGGTATTAAAATATATATATCCTGTTTTTTTATTATTGTCCAGGGAAGCTTTTCTTTAAATTTAAAGAATCCTTAACTCCCCTACTAATCCCAACTCAAACATGCGATGGAGAACCATCATTCCAGATAATACAGTTCCACTGTTCAGCAGCTCTTGCAATGGGCACGGTGCCAATAGGTGGATTTATCTGTTCCAGTGAGTCATATTGTATTGGCAATACTTCTGTACAGTGAGTATCTCCTGTTATCCTATTTGTGTCATCTTTTCCATATGTGTGACAGCAATGGGTGAAGCATAAAGTAGCAGAATGCCTTCATTAGATGGAGATTTTACAAATATTTGGACACAGAGTGTAGATACAGCTAATTATAATCAATTGTTAAAAATATGAGTAAAGGTAAAGGAGCAGTATTTAGGGCAGCATTTCGGATGCCAGGCTAAAATCTTGACTCTTTATAACCTTCATGTTCTTCAAATAATTCCTGAAACCATAAATGCTACATATAGCCTGCATGTGTCTGTATGTGTCAATATTATTTCACAGACTGTTATTTGCTGTAGATGACCTTTTTAATGTCAGTCGTAGCTGAAGATCTCACTGCACATCCCTTGAGACCAGTCAGGCTGATGAAGGAAAGAAGCTTCTGCATCTGGCTGAACCTGCAGTCCAGCCGCCTCCACGCAGAGCTGCCTGGCAGCATCTGCGTCCGCCCGCGACACCTCCACCTGTCGTCATGATTACAGATCTATTTCCAAGCCTCTCCGCACACATGCATATACAGTATATTTAAAATAAAAGTCAGTAAGCTGAAGGAGGAAGAAACTCCCACACTGAGATCAGCCCACCTGTACAGGCCTGAGGCCTGAACCAAATCCACCAAATGAAGAAACAGAGAGGACTGAAAAGTTTGTGAAGTCTTAGATTTCTTTTCATTTATTTGGTGTAATGTTTTTGATTTTTGCTCATATGAATTTGCTGAATTTAACAAGGACTCTATTAGCAGACATAAGCGGTGCTATGGTTGCTCAGGTAGTCAGCACTATTCTGTTGTGACCAAAAAAAAGACCATAAACCACTCAATCAGGCCACTCTGTTTTTAGAATTTATATATTTGGCAGTTGATCGCAATGTGGTTGGTGTAGCGCAGTGAATAACACCACCACCTGCCATTGAGGTACCATGTGGGAGACTGGGGTTCAATTCCAGGTCTGGGTGACTGAATGCTGTGCTAAACCAATAAGAGCCCTTGGGCAAGACTCCTAACACTACTTTGACCCATCTGTAATTAGAATAACCTTGTAAGTCGCTCTGGATAAAGAGTGTCAGCTAAATGCCAAACGTGTAATGTTATGATGCTCTGTAATAGAATATTTTGACCCCTTCTTATTCAGGAATACTACTGCTTTTATTAAAAAAAAGCAGCTGTGCTGATTTTGTCAAGGGTTAATTACTTGAAATTATAGTCCTTTTAATGTGCTTAAGAGCACCAGTTGTGTTGAGAAAAGGTAGAGGTGGTATACAGTGAAAAAACACGTTAAGAAATAAAGAACAATTTCAAGAACTTTTTTCTTGAAATTGTTGTACGGATTAACTTTATCGTAGTTTCCAGCCTCAGAAACCACAAGTTAACAGCACCTCATATAAGAACCACATAAATGCTTCACAGAGTATTTTGTTCGGTTAGGAAAAATTAAACATTTTATGAAAAGGCATGTCGAAGTGAGGCATGGTGGCTTAGTGGTTAGACTGTTTTCTCCCCAACACTGGGTTCTTGGGTTCTAGTCCCTATCTGGGTTGAGTTTCCATGTTCTCTCTGTGTCTGTGTGGGTTTCCTTTCACAGTCCAAAAACATGGTTGTTTCTGGTTAAGAGTGTGCTTTGTGCTATTGGCTGCCGCCATTGAGTGCTGAAGATAAATGGTTGTGAGTAAAAAAAATGTGATTGGGTTTCTAGAAATATAAGTGTAACTTTGTCAAGACTTTTGACTGTTATTGTATATTAGCGTAATTATGTTTTTTGCTAAACTGTTCTTTTAAAGCTGCAGTGCTTAATCATTTTCTTTTACATTGAAAGCAATTAATATTCTCCTGCAATGAAAATAAAAGTTAAATGTTTATGTTCTGAAAAGAGAGTGGTCTGGTCATTAAACCTAATAATTGGATTAAAAATCCAGCTGTCAGTAGCTGGCAAGCTAAAAGAGAGCATTATTCATGCTTGGTGTAACGATATATTCTCACCATAGATGTCTCTAAATTCCACATATCTATGGACTGGCTCTTTAAAGAAATACACTGTGTAATGTCCATTGTCTCACATATCCCTTTCAGCATATATGAAAGGTGTGTGAATTAGCTGACTAGTTGACTTTTGGTATCTGTGGGCTAAAATGAAAGTTGTTTCAGCATTGTTTTATCTGGCATCTATCAAAAAGTTGATTTAAACTGACTGTCTAATTTTGAAGTAAACTAATTACAGTTATAACTTGTATTTAATAAGATGTGATGGGGAAAATATACAGTATCAGTCAAAAGTTTTGACATCTTCTTATTCAAAGTTTTTTCTTTATCTCTTTATTTAATTTATATTAATTACATATTACATTTTAGATTAATATCAAATAGGTCAACACAACTAAGGGACATGTACAGAATTACATAGTAAACAAAAGAGTGTTTGGCCTTCACAACCACTGAACTAAAATACCAAGAGTGTGCAAATCTGTCCTCAAAGCTAATTGTGGCTAAAACATGAAACATATTCTGGTTTGTTTCACATGTGGTCCTGTATAGCTTTATTGTCTTCAACATTAAATTTCTAATGTAAAAATGTATAAAAGAAATAAAAACCTGTAGCCTGTAACATCACAGAAATAATGTTTCAAGAACGTTTGATTTATTAGAGCATTTCTCACATAATGTTTCCATCTAGACACATACTAACATTATGCAAATGTTAAATCCAAAGCAGAAATTTTAGCTTGGGAGTTTAATAACATTGTAAACCTTGTCCTTCTGGTCCTAAACTGGAACTCGGAACTCGTTGACTGAGGGTGTTAGTGCTGGCAATAACCGTGGGCTACATGAGAGCATGACACAATTACAGGAGGAAAGGTGTTTCAGCGTTGTCTTATCTGTCATGTTCATGTTCCTTTTTTAGTGTTACTATGGCAGAAAGGAGATGAGATGTGCATCTGGAGAAAGCAATTACATGGAAGAGTCGAGAAGGATCCATGCTGAGTGGAAAATTAACCCCAGGGTTTTAGTGTGACTTCAGCAAGTCTACATTAAAATGATTTCTCTCTTTTTTGTTTGTTTTTTTTTATTCCGCTAAGTGGCACCCCATACAGTACCAGTCAAAATTTGGACTCACCTTAAATACTGGTTTTTTTATTATTATTTTAAAATGTTTTGCATTGTAGATTAATACTTAAGTAATTCAAAATAGGAAGAAAACAAAAAGTGTTAAATACAAAACAGAATATGTTTATATTTTAGATTCTTCAAAGTAGCACCTCTTGTTTAGATTACAGTTTTGCACATCTTGGCTGGATTTTCTCAGTCAGCTTTATGAGGTAGAGTCACCTGAAATGGCTTTCAGTTAACAGCTGTGCTGAAGCTGTCAAGAGTTAATTACTTGAATTTCTTGTCTCTTAATGTGTTATGAAAGTTATGAAGAGGTAGAGCTGGTTTAGAGTGATTAGCCAAATTTGAGGAATGTTCTAATCCATAGTATGACAACAATTATTCAACTAAATAAAGAAAAAAATACTTTAAGGAATGAAGGTAAGTCAATCCAAAAATTTCAAGAACTTTAAAAGTGTCCTCAAGTGCAGTCACAAAGACAATCAAACGTTGTGATTAAACTGGCACTCATCAGGACTGCCCTAGGAAAGAAAGAGCAAGAGTTACCACAAATTAACAGCTCCCCAGATAAGAGCCCCTAAAAGCTATACATAGTATTCTGGTTGGTTTAACACTTTCAAATTTACTACATGATTCCTCATGTCTTCATTCATAGTCTGGATGACTTCAGTATTTATTTACAATGTTGAAAACAATAAAACAATAAAAACATTGAATGAAAATGTGTCACTTTTTATTGGTACTATGCATAATAATAAAAAAGCGGTTCATAAAAATAAAAAAAATAAAAAATAATAATAATAATACTAATTTTAAACATATTTTCAGTAAATTCATAAAGGTAAAGAAAAATTCTCAATGGTTGTTTTAATGGTTAAATTGTTGTAAAATGCAAAAATAAGTGAAAGTTTTAAATGAAAAGGAAACTGAGGACACACGTGACTAAATGGTGAATTGAGAGATGTAAACTTGTATTAGCCAGCCCTCAGTGTTGTCTTAAACTTCAACTTTAACTTTACATTGTTACATATTAAATAGGATAAACCGGATGGCTGCTGCTATTATCTGAGAAATGTAATGTATTTTATTTAAGTAGACCCTGATTTGCATTAGTGGCTATATATCTGTTTGTTTGTGCTCCTCTTATTTATAACTGTATTTGTATCTGTTCATTCCAAATAATATAATTATATCCAATTACTATTATAATGGGTACTGTATACAGGAGTCATTTTCCAATAACTGTACTTTAATGTATATCATGTGTAAAGAACTGATGTTGCTTACATTTTGATTAAATGTTCCTTCTGCTAATGCCCTTTATTTCTTTCTGTACCTGTTTCTTCTTCACTGATCCTTTTTTTTTAATTGCTTCATTTACACTCATTAATTGCCAGCAGTCTACTTCATCTTTTTCTTGGTGACCAGAACAGTCGTGGAACAGTCCTTTCTGTTCATTCCCACTTCACAAGCTGTTCTCACACCCAGCTACGTTCAATTAATCCACAACATCTGTCCCACTAAACATCTCAGTGATGTAGAGTCTGACAGTATTAGCAGAGAGAGTCCTTCAGCATTCTGTACATTCTGAAACATTTGTACTTAGTGCATTGTGAGGAAAGAACAGGTACTGTTTTAATAGTTATAATTTATTGTTATAGTTTAATAGTTAAAAGTTTGTTTTTTCTGTAGTTTGTAGTCAGTGTACAGCTTGTATAACAGTGTAAATTTGTTGTGCCCTCAAAATAACTCAATACACAGCCATTAATTGCTAAACCATTGGCAACAAAAGCAGTGTTGGGCACGTTACTTTGAAAAAGTAATTAGTTATAGTTACTCGTTACTTCTCCAAAAAAGTAACTGAGTTACTAACGGAGTTACTCCACTATAAAAGTAATTAGTTACCAGTAAAAGTAACTATCGCATTACTTTTTATTATTCGCCCGTCAAAAAAAGGAAATCAATTATGCATTTACTATTATTATTAGAAAAATAACAAAAAATAACAAACGAAAATAAACCCAAAATGTTGACAAAAATATAATCTAACGAATTTCAAAAAAATAAAACGAAATTCTCCACACAACCAAAGAAAATTACTAAAACTTGTAATACTGAAAAAAGCGGAAAAACGCGTCTGGGGATGAAATTTAACAAACCAAGCCACACTCAAAGGAAATATGTATATATAAAACAAAATAATGGACAAAAACAACAATTTAATGCCCGTTAAAATGGTATTAATATAACAGCTTCACCAAAAGGGAATAGAGCTTAGATCGTGCCCAAAAAATCCGACCCAGCCGGAGCCCGTGCACATTCTGCCCAAGCCCGAACCATAAACTGTCATTATGAGCCTGACCCGATCCGCCCCATAAACTGTCTGTTTTCGGGCTGATTGAATGAGCGAAATATAATCAGAATTATGTTAATTAACACTGTAACATAGAAGCATAGAACTATTATTTAATTTAAATGATTTTTAAGAACAGCTACACACAATGCTGCAAGTCAAACGCGGAGGCGTTCACGTGCGCCCAGAGCTACGTGATTACAGTTTTCATTTTTATTATAGTTTAATTTTATTTTGTTTTTATTTTTTCTGTTCATTTTAGGGTGGGCTTGCTAGCGCGAGCGCTTTACACAAGAACTAACGGACCACGAGTGCCGCGCGCTCGGCACAACAACTCCCGCTGTACAACTCCGCTGTACAACAGCGCTTATAAATAAATTAAACACAAAAATGAGGGTATTCTATCAGTAATTTCAGTTCGTTTTAGTTAGTTTTATAAACACAAAATACAGTTCGAGATAGTTATGTTTTTCCTTTTAATTACCGTTTTTATTAGATTCAGTTAACTAACACTAACACTTTCAGTTTTCGCTATTTCGTTCGCTTTAGTGAACAATAATAATTGGTTACTTAGCAACATTGTGATTATCACACCAGAGCTTTATATAAAATAAAAATAGGAGCCCGATTTCGGGTCGGTCCTCGGGTCAGGTGGGATTCGGGCAGAGAATCTAAGCTCTAAAATAGAAAGCAGCAGCACCACAAAAACCGGAGCAGCTAAAAAGAGCTTAACGTCCTTAATTCGGAACTTGGGTTGTCCACGGCAATCACTGAATTAATTAGAGCAGCAAATCGTCACCATTGTGCCAAACTTCACCACGCCAACCCACAGGCACAGCGACCAGAAACTCAAGTTCACCGGAAAGAGGAGGGGTTAACCAGGGCAAAGCGAAATAAAAAAAAAAGTTCATAGAGCTGCTAAAGTAACGTGCAGTAACGGGGTGTCGGAAATGGTAACGGCGTTATAGTTACAGTCATAGTAATTAGTTAGATTACTCGTTACTGAAAAAAGTAACGGCGTTAGTAACGCCGTTAGTTTTAACGCCGTTACTCCCAACACTGAACAAAAGTGAGAAAACTCCTTTAAAAATGTTGTGCCCAGCCGTCCATTTTCTGTCCCCGGTGCCATGTGACTCATATGACTAGTATGTGAACACTATTACAAGGTCTCAGGTGTGAATGGGGAACTCAGGCCTGTTAAATTTAATGTTTTTGGTGTTTCTTATATGGCCACTGCATAATCAACAAGGCAAAATTACAAAATAAAAAATACAAAATAGAAAATCCACACACTTATATTCATATTTATTTATATATATATATATATATATATATATATATATATATATATATATATATATATATATATATATATATATATATATATATTACCATGTCCACATGTTTGTAGACACCTCTTTTTGAATGCTTGAATGCTTCCAACTAGACCTATTGCTGGCACAGATGTGCGCATTTGCAAATGTAGACATTGAGACTTTGAGAACCACAGTCAAAGCTGTTATTCACAAATGGAGAAAACATGAAACACTGGGGAATCTTTCCAAGGCGAAAACCACTGCTGGGCAAAAATAACACAAAGGGCCATCTTATATACAAACATGCAATACATACATACACACATTTATTGATGATCCCCAGGGAAAACATTTTGTAATGAGCAAAGGAAGCTGTGCATTCTTTTAAAGCACATGTGTCAAACACAAGGCCCGCGGGCCAAATGTGGCCCGCCACGTCCTTTTATGTGGCCCGCGAGAGCTTGTAAAATCTTAGTGTCTATAATAAATAGGTCAGAAGCGTTTTTTGACCAAAAGCTACATTTCCCACAATGCTTGTCGATTGTATTACCCGCGAAGTTACGGCTTACTGCCACTACACGGCGGTGTAGTCATTGATGTGGAAACCCTGCCGGAGGGAAGGCGTAACTTCTTGGGTGTAATTGAGACATACAAATGTTTATCCCATAATATCCAGAAAAAGAAAAGTTGATGCAGACGGACGGCTGTGCTTCAAGGCGAAAGACCGGTATGCCTTTTGTGTTACTAAGAGTGTTACTGACCAAAATAAACGCTTTTTAGGAGAGATATAAGTTGTGTGTAAATATTTATAAGACAATAGCTGACAAAATCTGTTTTAATGACGTTAATAAACATCACTGTGACAGCGCTAGTCACAGTTTCACCACAGCAAAGGACGAGGACTCACTTATCTAACCAGCCTTTACTGATTTCTGTCCCTAAAAACCCTTTCAATAACCTCCAATAGCCTTTAATATCCCAGCAGTGACTCCGGGACGGCTGCTCTAAACTGCTGCTGTTAGCTGCTTGGGCTGAAAGATGAACTGTATTATCCGGTTAGTGGGGTTAAAACCTTTATTTCATACACGGAAGAACTTAAAAGTTTTAAAAACGCTCCAGACTGGCTCAGCTGAGCCCTGTAGCCCGTGGCTGTGCTGTAGCTCTGACTAAGTAAAGACTGCGGGCCAGCAGCTCCCACTATTGGTTGTATGAGGAACTGCTAAATCTGAGGAAATGCTAAATCTGTCACATGTTCTTAACAGCTCACAATTTTTGATTTTATATTTATTAAGCCTTATTTCAGTATCAAACGTTTTGATCACAGTTAATATAACTTGATGTCATTTCTATTCACTTGAATAGTTTGGTTCTTGATTGATGGAGTTTTTGGATTTCATAACATGACAAAGGATTTATGTTAATAGAGCAACAAGCAAAAAATTTTCCATGCAACTGTAATATTTGATTGAATAAATAATATATTGAGAGTTATTTAACATTAAGGAGTAATTACATTCATTTTATATTACATCTGGTTAAATTTTATTACGTTTATAAGTTACATCTGGCCCTCAGAGGACAGCCAATATGCTAATGTGGCCCTCGGCCAAAATGAGTTTGACACCCCTGTTTTAAAGTAACGCATAATTTCAGAAACCATACTGAAAGTCAATATGGTGGTGGTAGTGTGATGATCTGGAGCTGCTTTGTGGCTTTAGTAGCTGAACAACTTGCTGTAATAGATGAAATCATGAATTCTGCTCTCTATCACAAAATCCTGAAGCATGGGTTTTGCAGCAGGACAATGATTTAAAGCACACAAACAAGTCTACATTTGAATCCCTCAAAAAAACAAAATGAAGGTTTTGGAGTCGCCTAGTCGAAGTCTGATTAAGATGCTGTAGCAAGAAGTTAAACAAGAAATGTTATCACCACATTTTCTTGGAGGTGATGGCGTGGCGTAAATCAAGTAGTCACTTTTAACTCAGCTCACAGCTTACTGACTGGAAAATGGGGGTGTTTTAAACTTTTGACCAGTAATGTATGTATACAGACAGGTGAACACACAGAGTCTACTAACGTTTTAGACTGTTCTGAGGACATTTGTGTTGCTGTTTCTTGTTCAGTACATTGTGCCTAGACTTTCTGTGGAAGTTATTTGTGCATCTGTCAGATTTGAACTATTTCACCAACTTTACTGTGATCCCTCTTCTCTCTAATTCTAC
Organism: Astyanax mexicanus; assembly: GCF_023375975.1. Taxonomy (NCBI): domain Eukaryota; kingdom Metazoa; phylum Chordata; class Actinopteri; order Characiformes; family Acestrorhamphidae; genus Astyanax; species Astyanax mexicanus. Next base: position 46,232,581 of record NC_064408.1, read on the forward strand.
ACCTCCTGGCTGCAACTTTGCTGTAGGAGTTTCCAACATATTTGCCAGGTTGCTGTCTGCCAATTTCTGTTCTGTTCAGGCAATTCTATTTAGTTGTGCTATCCTACTGTTCACTGCCCACTAGCTGGTTTGTCTAAAGTGTTTCTTGAAGTGATATGATGCTACATGAAGTTTGAAAAGATTTCTTGGTTATTTGGCTGCATCACTGGAAATACTGGAAATACTGTTTGGATGTCCTTTCAAACTGCCAGTCATCTAGAGTGGAGAAAAATACATTTTAGAGTGCAAGTCCAGAAGACACTGCCTTACACAAGCTGGTCTTGGGCACGATTTAACAAACCAACTACAACATTGACAGACAGTTTCCTGAACCTAGTTATAGACTAGGTTTTCTAATAAACAGACTCGATAATTATGTAGTCTTAAACGAGGCTTAAGCACAGTCCACAAAAACTCAGGAAATCTTAAAAACAAAGGATGCGAGTTCTTAAATTTGACCACTCAGCAAAGTTTTTGAATATCCCTGATACTCGTTCAGTTCAGTCCAGTCAAGTTTGTTCATGAGAGGTATAGCAATGTTTAAGGCCTGAGATCTTGTTAATTGGATTGAAAGTTAAGAGTAGCTTGATACAGGCAAAAAACGAAAGGTTCTCCATTGCATTGTCGTAACTGAGGCCAGACACTCAAAAGATTGTGTTTTAGAGCCAACTGTGCCATTTAAGGATGTTGCTGTAGCGTACCAAAGAAAGGGTCTGGAACACAGATTTGCTGGCTGAGGTGAGTATGCTGAGGGCAGTCATGAAGGAACTACGAAAAGTAGCTGAGATATCTTGTCAGTGGTTGTGGATGAGAAGGAATGAGGTTAATTGGGAAAAGGAAATAGTGTAAATGTTGGTATAGGGGCATCTAGGTTGTGGCCACATGAGCCTTAGGGAGAAGACCAGGGGCCTCATGTACTAAAGGTGCGTACGCACAAAAACATTTCATACGCCATATTTCACGCTCACGGTCAGATGTACTAAATTTGACTTGAACGTGAGAACGTGCGTTCCCCCACGGCACTTTCGTTTCGGACGTTCGCCTTTTTTTTGTCCGTATGTATTGTGTTTTTGTCATTTGGCGACACTTAGAGGCGATGCACTGAAATTACAACTATTAAAATATCCTTTGTGCACACACTGTAGTAAGCCATTATTGGGTAAAATAAAGTAAATTGATCTGACAATTTCATTGGCTTATAGAAATAATCGTTCATCGTGTTTCCTCTTAGCTTAGAATATATAAACATGCATAAAAGTTTGCGCTGGAGTTGTTGCAGATGGCAGAGTTGGCATTTTTGGAAAATATTGCTATTGGCCAAATTCATTGAGAGCGCAATTTCCGTCACCATTATGTTTTTTTTGGCCCCATGATGATGACTGGCTTATAAACCGTTTTAGATTTCCAGAGGATAAGAAAAAAGCTGAGTGCGTGACGTGTGGCTTCTTGGTAAGCAACTCATTAAAAGTATTTAAATGAAAGCATTTATTATCCATTGTAGAATAATACATTTAAAACATGGGTAATTATTAGTTATTACACTACGCGTATATAATATTAATAATAATAATAATAATAATAATAATTATTATTATTATAACATTATACTCTGCGTAATTGAGGGAGGAGTCGTGGCAGGTGTCATGTTTTCGTGCACTTGCGCCTGATTTCAAGTTGATTGTGATGTACTCAAAGAAAATATGTGGGATTCTGCCTATGCACGGTTTGATAAATCCGGATTTTTTGGTGCGTACAGAACGTTTTAGTAGGAAGTCCACGCAAGTTTTAGTACATGAGGCCCCTGGCATTCCTCAGCAGTCACAGTAGCAGCATAAGGGATCCAAGCAGGCATGAGGGCATTGCTGCTCACATTATGCAGCCTGTGAACAATAAAGCCCTCAATTCTATATTAGCCCTCAATTCAAGCAGTCAACATGCAAAAGAAACAAAGACTCATCACCATGGATAATGAAACTCAATTCCAACTGCAGCTCCTTTGGTACTAATAATTCCTGCAGCTCCAGCAGGTTGTGGGGTGTGTTAAACCCTCACTCTCAGTCATCTGCAAGAAAACAAATGTTGGTAAGGATTTACAAGAGAAGGTACAAGTCAGAGCAATAATCCTAATGTTGTTCAAAAGGATGAAGGCAAATATTAAAGGCCCATTAAATTACTTGCAAAAAACTGAACAATGTGCTTCAATCTAGCTAACCATCTTGTGTAAGTTATTCACCAGGAGGGTCCAATTACTCATCATTGACAAACTCTTGCAATTTTTCAGCTCAGATTAAAAAAATAAGACCTGAGCAGCAGAATCTTCTCCCATTACAGCACAGTCACCAAGAGTGAGAGCTGCTGGGTTGATCAACTCTCCATTTCCAAAAAGTCCTTTTGAACTTGCACATGCACAGTGTTTTCTCTACACTCCACTGCTACACTGGAGGACATATCTGGCTGCCTCAGCTCAAAGTGCACTTGGGGGTGTTTAGGCTTCTCTGGAGCTTGGGGGAAATGCCAGGTCAGCTTATTCGCTGGTGCCTGCAGTTGCTATTTGCACTGAAAAGACACTGGATCTTGAGCAAGAGAGAATCCTCTTGCCGAAATTGCTGGTCCCCAAGCAGATTAATAAATTGGGCATTGCAAAACCCAAATCCAAGCACCAGCAGAACTCCAATATCAGTTTGCCCTATCATGACAGACCCTGAGACTCCCACTGCGTGGGAACAAACTCAGTAGACTCCACCCATTTGGAGTCCAATTAAAACCTCTCTGGACCTGCATTGTCTGACGCAGGTGAGCCCAATCAAGTTCCCTGTGTTCCCAAGTGCTTTAGATACACCGTGTAGACAGAAGAAACCTACAAATACTATAAGCATGTAGATATTTAAGTGAAGACATCTCTGCAAGTGATGCCAGAGACATGTATCGGGATTTTGCTTAATTATGTATTTATTGTTTCTTTATTTTTGGGGATACATATTGTCTTGTCTCTTTGATATCACCTGGTGGACAGTAAATATTACTACATGAGATAATGTCTGTCTTCAATCAATATTGGGATGATACAATTTTCAATCAGTTTGTTGCAGAGCTTGAAATTGCATGCAGTTTATTCAAGAACTCACTGAAATGAAATATTTTGGCTAGACCTTTACACAGGAGATGCTACCATTAAGAATTACATCATCAGTGAAGGTTAATAAGCTCATTCCAGAACCAGCTATGCCGCCTCAAGCCATAACATACCTTCACAGTGCTTGGCCCATGACTTTGGATCATTAGATTGTTACTTATGCTAATGAGCATTTGCTAATGACTGGATCTGCTCCTTAAGTCTTGTTTGAACAATGGAATGTGATACCTTCACCCCTGTGCTGTGTGGAATATTTCGAAACTATGTTTGGGTTGCACTTTACAGCTGTTGAAACTGATGTTGCTTTCTTTAGCTAATCTGAAAGATGTCTGGATGTTAGTGGACCTTTGATTTCTTTCTTTTTCAGAACATTTTAAATTGTTGTGTTGGCTGTTCAATTAGACTTTGTTTAGACTGCCAGCTGATATCTGTTTTTTGGCATATTTCAAGATGATCTGCAAAACTTAAACTTTTAAATGTGATTTCTATCAGATTTGTATAGATGTGTCACAGTCTGGATGTGCTACAGTAGCACAGAGCTTGCTTACATTAGCAGAGAGCTAGCTAACATAGTAACATGAGTAGAGAGCTAGCTACCATACTGGGGAGAACTAGCTAACACTAGCAGAGAGCTAGCTAACATAACATTAGCAGAGAGCTAGCTAACATACTAATGTTAGCAGTGAGTTAGCTACATTACCGGGCAGAGCGAGCGAACATTAGCGGAGAGCTAGCTAACATAATAACATAAGCCAAGAGCTTGTTAACATACTAACATTAGTGGTGAGTTATCAACATAAGCAGAGAGCTAGCTAACAAAATTACATTAGTAGAGAGCTAGTTAACATACTAAGGTAAGTGATGAGTTAGCTACATTACTAAAGAGAGTTAGCTAACAAAGTAACATTAGCAGAGAGCTAGTTAACATACTAAGCTAAGTGGTAAGTTAGCTACATTACTGGGGAGATCTAGCTAACAAAATAACATTAGGAGAGAGCTAGTTACCATACTAAGCTAAGTGGTGAGTTAGCTACATTAGCAGAGAACTAGCCAACATTTGCAGAGAGCTAACTAACATAATAACATTAGCAGAGAGCTAGCTAACAAAATTACATTAGCAGAGAGCTAGTTAACATACTAAGCTAAGTGGTGAGTTAGCTACATTAGCAGAGAACTAGCTAACATTATCAGAGAGCTAACTACCATAATAACATTAGCAGAGAGCTAGCTAACAAAAATGCATTAGCAGAGAGTTAGTTAACATACTAAGCTAAGTGGCGAGTTAGCTACATTTGCAGAGAGCTAACTAACATAACATTAGCAGAGAGCTAACTAACATAATAACATTAGCAGAGAGCTAGCTAAACATAATAACATTTGCAGAGAGCTAACTAACATAATAACATTAGCAGAGAGCTAGCTAAACATAATAACATTAGCAGAGAGCTAACTAACATCCTAATATTAGTGGTGAGTTAGCTACATTACTGGGGAGAATTAGCTTTAATTTTTCCTTTTAAATGGGGCAAAACACTGTTGGAGTGAAGGGAAATACTGAGTCAGTAAGTGATCTTTATCTTCAGTAAACTTACTGTTGTCACAAACATATCTAGCAGCGTATTCACCAACACTGCATTTATGAAAATCCTGACATTCATCTGACATGTTTATTTAGGATTCACTTCTGTTTACACTGATGTATGTGACATTATAAAACCAGAGCTGTGAACAGTTCTGAAGTTTAAAAACACGTAATCTAATGCAGACTTATGGGTAGGATTTTGCTTGTTTTTTTGTGAAAAAAAAAAAAAATAGAACATTCTTAAGAAGATATTGGCAAAGCAGATCCATAATTTTCCCGAAATCCCAACAATCTTCCAACTTAAACAGTTAAACATTTAATGCTTGACACTTTTTTATTTATTTATTTTTTAATCATGAGAAAGTAATGAATATGGTTCAGCCTTCCATTTCATACAACTGTATTGTGTTTAAGCCATTACTAAGGAATATAATTATATATTTAGGATAAAATAATATCTTAAATAAGAAGGTTTAAGGGATGAGCTCATATTTATAAACAGTTGTTTTAGTGGTGTTTTATAGTAAGTGTCTTACTGTACTAAAGAAAATGGAACCATGTAGATAAAACTTAAATCTGTTACACACACCCACTCAGCAAATGCAGGACTCCCCCTAGTGGATAATTTACTCCATAGAATATGAACAGACTGAAGTCCACAGTATTGTGCATCCTTTCACACATACAGTCAAACTGTCAAAGTTAAACCTGAAAAAGGTTGGGACACATCTCTTCTCATTCAGTTTTTTCAGCATTTTAAAGTAATTCCAGGAGTTGATTAATAATAGTTGCATCATATAATATTAACCTACAATGCAAAAAAATAAAGAAATAAAGAAAAACATTGGATGAAAACGTGTGTCAAAACTTTTGTCTGGTACTGGTATTTAATTCAATCCGCCATTATTTTTGTGTGAAAATGATAAATTAAGCAAAAGCACAGTAATAAAAGTGTTAAAGTGAGTGTCTTCTTTTTTCAGGGTGAGAACTTGTTTTACTTACAACATAAAAAATCTGGAACCTAGGTGTGTCAAAATGTCAAAAAAAGCCTTAAATCTCTGTATATTGTAATTATGTCTAATTATGATACATACATTATGGACAAATTGTACCACAACATCCAGGACTACCCACTTTAACATACAGAGTGCTGCATTAGTTCTGCACTGTGGGGTTTGACCTATTTAGCCACTGGAGGGCGTTCTTCACCTAAACAATTCAGAACTCCGGCACCATTAGGAAACATGTGAATGGTGTTCTGTGTTGAGTGACACTGACTTTCTTGTGGATTCTCTGATTCTTTGAAGTTTTTTTCTAGTTATTTTGATGATCATTCTTAATATTATTTTAGACTTTGATTACTACCAAGAGAAATAAAATATGTGCAGAGTTTTCATTCAAAATAGTACATTATGAATAATAAAGCTGGTTTACTAGTTGTTCTTTATTGGAGCACTTTTATTGTGTATATACTACCTGCCTGATGTTTTACAGATGTCCTTACCAGTGATGTCATTAATGTTGTTATCATTCAATAGCAGCATAGCATTTCTTAAACATGACTTGACATGGAATGCTATATAAGGTTAGACTGCTAGACTTTTTTGGGCCCTATTTTAGTGATCTATAGGCTTGTCAGTGTGTCTTTGCTATTGTAATAATGGGAAAAATATGGCTTGCACGGCTTGAAACATGCAAAAGGTTAAAAAAAACAAATTCTCTTAATTAATCATGGGTGTGTTTTTGAGCATAACATGCAATAAACCAATGAGCGCGTAACTTGCCTCAGATTCCTTTTATGACTCAGGTGTGCTACCTGGACATGTCCAACGCTTCTCAGCAGAGGAAACTGTCCTGCTTGTTCACCCATGTTTATTCTGTCGGGTTTGTGCACTGCATCATATCCATGTGTGCTTAACAAGCAGAGGTGTCCATGCGTACCTATTGTACCTATTGCCAATTCACTGCCAAGATATTATTTTGTTAGGAAGATATTATCTCTTAAATCTATACCTTTAGTAACCTTTAAATGGTCAGCTCAACAAAGGATAAATAGAGGTACGTTCTAAATAACAAAATAAAAGAACTGCTATATAAAATCTTGTATAGTACTGCTCAGTTTATATTATTTTGTGTCCTTTTTTTTATATAAGTAATGCATGTGTTTTCTGTAAAGGAGCCACAGAATCCTTTGAACAATTTTTATTGTGTATTTTCTTGCTCTTTTTGGATTTATCAGGAAGCTGGTTAAGGAATTTCAATCAAACTCCAACATATATTGTATATTTTTGATGAGCGTTCATTTGACCACAAGAAAAAATGAATAGTAAATTGAATTATAATTTTAGGTGAATTTCTATATTCACAAAACTAATTTTTTAAAAAAGATACCCTTATTCAAAACTAAACGACTTTAAAAAGGACTCTGACACGCTCTCACAAACTTTAGTCAGAGCTGACAGTAAAGGGAGAAAAGTAAATATAGTGAGAAGATTCTGTGTTCCAGCGTGTATATCTGTGCAGTGTGAAGCTGATTTAACACAGAATGCTGAAACGATGCACTTTCACAGTTTTCAACAAGATGTGCAGTGCAGATGTACACGAAGTAAGAGGCTGCCAGCAGTGAACGCAGCAAACACTGCACGTGTAAACAGCATGGAGCTGTGTGTATGAACAGTGTTTGTTCATAGATGTGGTAACTAATTAGCGATATTTGGCTAATATATCAGATTAAACCCCACCTTAGCAGCAGTTAAGCTCAAATAAAAGGAGTCTATTTGATAGCTGGGTCAGATTAAGAGCGTTCTCAACGCATAAGAACAGCTCCAGAGACTGGAGGAGCCTAGCACTGAACTAATGTACGATGCATTGTTAAACTAACTGACATCTGTTTCCCGAAACCATCGTACTTTGTTGGTACCACAGAAGTCTGAACTATCTTGGTTAGAACCACCGTGGTCTTAACTAAGGTGTTTCTATACGTGTTCGGACTGACTTTCCCAGCAGGAACCGTGAAAAACTCACAATCTTTACAATATTATGCCAAAAACATGTTACTAATGTATCATTTAGGCTATTTATATTGTAATCATCACCACAACAGGAGAAGACAACAGTAGCACGCACACACACACACACACACACACACACACACACACACACACACACACACACACACACTCTAATTGTATGTATATGTTTCAGTAAAATGAACATTGTTGTTTTATTCTAAAAAATACAGACAACATTTCTTCCGAATTCCAAATAAAATATTGTCATTTAGAGCATTTAAAATGAGAAATGGCTGAAATAACAAAAATGATGCAGAGCTTTCAGAACTCAAATTATGCAAAGAAAAGTTATAAAAAAGTTATAAAGTTTTAAGAGTTCAGAAATCAATATTTGTTGGAATAACCCTGGTTTTTAATCACAGTTTTCATGCATGTTTCTTGGCATGTTCTCCTCCACCACTGTGCAAAGGTTTTAGGCACTGTGAATAAACAATGTAATGGTGGCTGGGGTGGCAGTGTGATGCCCTCAGTGATGTCATAAAATTTTAGAACAGTCAGCTCAGCAGCGTCTCCATGGTAACCGGAAGGTTATAAAGGGAGGTGTTTAGAACCCTGAGCCTCAGTCAGCAGAACATCCTGAAGGCAAGGTCTTTGATTCTCTCTCTAAGGCTACATTCACACAGCAACTAAAAGTGGCCCAAATTACATATTTTGCCTCATATACAGAGAGTGATATGAAACAGTTTGGTTATGATTTTCCTTTATAGATCATTGGTTGTTCGGATCAGCAATTTCAGTTAAACATATCATATAGCAGATGAACACAGTGATATTTGAGAAGTGAAATTAAGAAAATAGGATTTACAGAAAAGTCTGCTATAATCCTTTAAACTAAATTAACCAAATGGTTTTGTGTTTGAATAAACAGGTTTAATAGACTTAAGACTTAATAAGCAGAAGTCATTATTGAAAAATGACATTTTTACATGTATTTTCTGGTATATTTTCTTCAGTATATTTAATTACAGTTTGTTTGATTGTAATTACTATCTATAAGCTATGACATCTCTAAAACATATGGTCTATTTATTCTATTTATAAAGATTTTTATCATAAAATGACGACCCATTTTATATTAACAATGTATTTGAATCATTTTAATATACATTTACAGAGAAAGTACTGTAATTTCTGTATTGTTTTCATTTATGCATTACTTTTTTAAATGAGAGGATATGAATTTTTACTATGTACAGAAATATTCCTGTAGACAGAGCCGTTCTAGATAATAATATTTAAAACACATTTCTGAGAAAATTGTTCTCATTACATTTGTTTAAAAGTCCAGTCTGTGGCTGTGGGCAAATGAACGTATATCTATTAGTGCATTCCCTGAGGGAACCTCCCAAAGGGATCAATAAAGTTCTATCTATCTATCTATCTATCTATCTATCTATCTATCTATCTATCTATCTATCTATCTATCTATCTATCTATCTGTCTATCTATCTGTCTATTAGTGTTTCATTCAAATCAGCAGAGATGTTTAATAACTTTATAGCCCTTTTTATAACTCAATTATTAGCCTCAATTATTCCATTTCATCCAGTGCAACATCTCTCAATCAGTCAGAAATCAGTTTTTAAATCTTATTTTGCTATATTGTAAAAATGCACAGCTACAAGATAAAAATGCAAGACATACAGCCTTGGCTGGAACAGACCGGTCATCTGAATTACACTAGGTTTGAGTAAGTTAGATGAGTTGTAGTCTAGTTATCAGATAGCTAACTGGCTAGTAAATCAATTATAATATTATTGATCATGTGGTGTTGTGTTGTCACAGTTTTCTTCAACATGGAAGAGAAAATAAGGCACCTGCTCAACACAAGAGTGACCACAGATCAGATCCGCACTTACTTCAAGCAGCAGGAATTATTCTGTAGGTGCTCCTTCTACATCGAAATCAAAGGCAAGGATTTGGAAACACAAACCACCATGTCTGTCCCTGTACGGTACCTCAACCCACAGAGGTTTATGCGGGTGAAATGTGACGCCAAGACCCAAGTGAGAGTGCAACTGGCCTATCAGACAGAGCTCCTCAAAAAGCTTGTCAGGAGCAGGGAAGATATTGCAGTCATTGCTGACAAAATCCATCATGGATACGTTGTTCGTGAAGAAGACGACATTGACCGTAAAATGTCAGAACTTCTGGACACTGCTGCAGAGTTTGAAAACTCCCTGCTGCTTGGTCCTGTCCACAACCGTCACAAGCTCATCTTCGAGGCCACCAGGGCTGAAGTAATTCCGCGGCTTACTTTGGAACTAAAACTCAAGAAACCAGTGATCTTTGAGAGAGACCTCTGTGTCGTGTCATCGGAAGTCGCCTACCTGCAATGGAGAATTCAGGAGGATCAGGAGCAGGAGCAGGACGATCCAGGCGAAGAGTTCAAGATCCAATACGAGGTCCGAGATTCAGGACTCCACGATGCAAGCAACCAGTGGATCAACTGTGGGCTTAACAGAGCAGTAATTATAAGTAATTTGATTCCAGGCAAATTATATAAATTTACCATCAATAGGGTGAACTCCTGCTACCTGGTCTACAGCAAGTGGACTGATACCATCTGGCGTACAACCTCACCTGACTGCTAAAGGTGGCAGTGTTTGTAACACCCAGCTGATCAAATGTATTCTGTCAATTCTATATTTCACTTCACTACTGTACTTAAGAACAATAAAACTGTATCTGTATCTACTGGAGTATTATTTTTTCTCTTCAACACTTTTGCTCAGATAATTTTTTTCAGTTGCATCAATACTCATTACATAATTTGTAAAGGGGCAGGGAGCAGTAGCCATTTCAATTTGATATATCTAATAACTGATGGACACAGTAATATTTCAGGATTGAAATGAGGTTTATTGTACTAACAGAAAATGTGCAATATGCATCAAACCAAAATTTGACCGGTGCAAAAGTACAGGGGGTGAAATAAGTATTGAACGCGTCTCCATTTTTCTGAGTAAATATATTTCTAGAGGTGCTATTGACATAAAATGTTCAACAGATCTTGGTAACAACCCAAGTAATATATACATACATAGAATTCAAACCATAGATGTCCAGTAATTACGTTTTCTTTTATATATAATGTGGAATGGCACAGGGAAAAAGTATTGAACACACTTACTGAAATTGATTTAATACTTTGTACAAAAGCCTTTGTTGGCAATGACAGCTTCAAGACACCTCCTGTATGGAGAAACTAGTCGCATGCATTGCTCAGGAGTGATTTTGGCCCATTCTTCCACACAAACAGTCTTCAAATCTTGAAGGTTTCGTGGGCCTCTTCTATGAACTCTGATCTTTAGTTCTTTCCATAGATTTTCTATTGGATTCAAGTAAAGTGATTGACTGGGCCATTCTAGCAGCTTTATTTTCTTTCTCTGAAACCAATTGAGGGTTTCCTTGGCTGTGTGTTTGGGGTCATTGTCTTGCTGAAATGTCCACCCACATTTCATCTTCATCATCCTGGTAGATGGCAGCAGATTTTTATCAAGAATGTCTCTGTACATTTTTCCATTCATCCTTCCTTCAATTATTTGAAGTTTGCCAGTACCATATGCTGAAAAACAGCCCCACGCCATGATGTTCCCACCTTCAAACTTCACTGTTGGTATGGTGTTTTTGGGGTGATGTGCAGTGCCATTTGACCTCCAAACATGATGTGTATTATGGCATCCAAAGAGTTCAATTTTGGTCTCATCTGACCAGACTATATTCTCCCAGTATTTCACAGGCTTGTCTAAATGTTGTGCAGCAAACTTTAAACGAGCTTCAACATGCTTTTTCTTCAGCAATGGAGTCTTGCGTGGTGAGTGCATACAGCCCATGACGGTCATCATTAAGGGTCGCGGGGGGGGTGCTGGAGCCTATCCCAGCCGGCATCGGGCGGAAGGCAGGATACACCCTGGACAGGCCGCCAATCCATCGCAGGGCAGACAGACACACAGACACATTCACTCACACACTCACACCTAGGGGCAATTTGTATCCGACATCCAATTTGGACTCTCCACAAGTGGTCCTTGGCTCTTCGACAACTCTTCTGATAATTCTTTTCACTCCTCTGTCAGAAATCTTGCGAGGAGCACCTGGTCGAGGTCGGTTTATGGTGAAATTATGTTCTTTCCACTTCCGGATTATGGCCCCAACAGTGCTCACTGGAACATTCAGAAGTTTAGAAATCCTTCTGTATCCAATGCCATCATTATGGTTTGCAACAACAAGGTTGCGAAGGTCTGGAGAGAGCTCTTTCCTTTTACCCATCATGAAATGTTTCTTGTGAGATACCAGGCCATCATTTGGGACTGAACCAGCTGATATTAATTTGCACTGACAAGGGGCAGGATTGCTCTCTAATTACTGAGAGAGTTCAGCTGGTCTCTTGGCTTTCCATGCCTTTTTACACCTCCCTTTCTTTATGTGTTCAATACTTTTTCCGTGTGCCATTCCACATTGCTCCACATAACTTAATTTCTGGACATATATGGTTTGATTTCTTTGTATGTATGGATTACTCGGGTGTCAGTAGCACATCTAAAAATATATTTACTGAGAAAATTGGTGACGTGTTCAATACTTATTTCACCCGCTGTATGGGCACCATTATCATTTTATTGATTTGAATTTTCCTAACTATTTTTACTGACTTACTGAAGCACAAAATTGGTTTGCTTACCTCATTGAGCTTTGAACTTCATAGCCAGGTGTATCCAATCATGAGAAAAGGTATTTAAGGTGGTCAATTGCAAGTTGTTCTCCTATTTGAATCTCCTCTGAAGAGTGGCATCATGGGCTCATCAAAACAACTCTCAAATGATCTAAAAACAAAGATTCTTCAACATAGTTGTTCAGGGGAAGGATACAAAAAGTTGTCTCAGAGATTTAACCTGTCAGTTTCCACTGTGAGGAACATAGTAAGGAAATGGAAGACCACAGGGACAGTTCTTGTTAAGCCCAGAAGTGGAAGGCCAAGAAAAATATCAGAAAGGCAGAGAAGAAGAATGGTGAGAACAGTCAAGGACAATCCAAAGACCACCTCCAAAGAGCTGCAGCATCATCTTGCTGCAGATGGTGTCACTGTGCATCGGTCAACAATCCAGCACACTTTGCACAAGGAGAAGCTGTATGGGAGAGTGATACAAACAGAGTCGCCTGAGGTGTGCTTTTGCTTTTGCATACCTCAGGCGACTCTGTTTGTGGCGTGCTTGCAGAAATGGCTTCTTTCGCATAACTCTCCCATACAGCTTCTTCTTGTGCAAAGTGCGCTGTATTGTTGACTGTATTGTTGGCCATAGGTACTGTTTTACGATACCTGTTGCACAATATTTGTGTTTGTCTATCTTAAAATCTCAATAAAATACATTTAAGTTTGTGGTTGTAAGGTGATAAAATGTGGTAAAGTTCAAGGGGTATGAACACTTTTGCATATACCCTGTGCCATCTGAATGAACAGTGATTAGTCAGACATCATGTGTGTACTGCAAAGAAAGAGGAAACAGCAAGTATTGCACCAATCGTAGGAAACCTGTCATGGTATGGTTTTGTAAGAGTCACACAACTACTGACAGTGAAGAGAGATGAGTTTTGTTCTAAAGTGTGTTTGATGACTGATCCTCTGATCTGCACGGACAGTAGAGTGTGTTAAACTGCAGTAAAGATCTGCTGAGAGAGGTGTGTATTCAGTGTGTGTCTACAGAGCTAGTTTAATAGTGAGGAAGATGCTGAACTTCTATCTTCTCTTCATCGTACTTCATGTCTCTGAAGGTGAGTACAACATGTTTCCTTAAATAGGTTATATATATAAACATTTATTAATTTAAGACTGAACACTGACTGATGATGGATCATTTTTGTAATATAGAATGTATGGTGTATTTATTTGCTTTACTAAAACAATGTGATGATCTTGTTTCAACTGTAGAATAGTTAAAAAAAAGTAAAAAATATATTTGATTAACATTTATAAGGAATTTTAGTTAAATATAAGTTTGTCTACATACAACATATAGGAAAACATCTAATCAAAGGGTTGCTGAGTGTCTTGTAACATATAATTATTCTTCAGAGTAGTTTGTAGCTCAGATAAAGCTAAAACACTTTAATATATCATTTTATTTTCTGTCTTATGTTGAGTTTGGATAAATGTTCTCAAAGATGTTCTCTTAAATTTGTCATATTAAGAAACATTTCTTTCTTTAAGACTGAACACGGATTTATGATGATTTATAACGGTTCATTTTTGTAAAGAAGAGGATTTGTTTTTGGTTTTAAAGATATTAAATTTGGTTTAGAAGTTAAGATATATTTAATACACATTTCGATACGTACAACATATAGGGACACATCTAAAAATCGGTTGCTGCTTAGCCAGAGTAGCTGAAGCAGGGCAAAAGCACACAGAACAAACAAAACATAAACATTGAAGCGATAATTCAGTGACTACTTAGCAAAATGGAGGTACAGTATAAGGAGCTGTTAGTGTGTTATTTATATTGTTACTGAGAGTCTTGTAATATATAATTGTATAGGCCTTACAGTAGGGGTGTGCCATATTGTATCGTAAACAATAATATTGCGCACATTTTTGAATATCGTAAACTATATTATACTCTGAAATGATGTGCCATATCACCCAGCCCTAAAATGTATTAATAATTTCAATTTTGTTGCAAAAGTAATAATATAATAATACTTTATTTTTATATAGCGCTTTTCTAAAACCCAAAGACGCTTACAGTCATCATTTGTGAAAACAAATAGAAACATTACACAACAAGTGGTGACAGACAATCAACATAGTACGAGAACAGACAGCAGGGATAAGTGGTATAGTACATTAAACAGAGGGAAGGCCGTAGGCAAGAGAAAAGAGGTGAGTCTTGAGTGTAGATTTGAACAAGGAAAGAGAGGAGGATTGTTTGACCACAGATGGGAGAGAATTCCATAGTTGAGGAGCAAGTCTGGAAAAAGCCCGATCACCAAAGCCACGGAGTTTAGAGGCTGGGACTTTAAGAAGTCCAGCAGTAGCAGACCTAAGGGATCGAGATGGTCTGTAAGGAAGAAGGAGGTTTGACAGATAAGGAGGTGCAAGATTATTTAATGCCTTATAGGTAAGTAAGAGAATCTTGAATTGAATCCTGTATTTAACAGGGAGCCAGTGAAGATTTTGGAGAACAGGTGTAATGTGTTCATGGGTGCGAGTGTGAGTGAGTAAACGGGCAGCTGCGTTTTGTACCATCTGGAGTTTATGGATAGAGGAAGAACTAATGCCAGCAAGCAAGGAGTTACAGTAATCTAGTCTGCTGGAAATAAAAGCATGAAGGAGTATTTCAGCAGTGGACTGAGTAAGGGATCGTCGAATTTTAGCTATTCTGCGCAGATGAAAGAATGCAGTTTTCACCACAGAGTTGATGTGAGCTGTAAAAGAGAGAGTGGAATCTAGAAGAACGCCCAAATTTCGGACTTGGGTAGAGGGAGAGATTACTGTACCGCCAAAGTTGAGAGAGAGAGTAGGAGTTTGATTGAGGACTGCTTTAGTGCTGATTAGGATGAGCTCGGTCTTATTACTGTTTAGCATGAGAAAATTGTCCTTCATCCAGTTCTGGATCGCAGAGAGACAGCTTTCTAAATGAGTAGTGGGTGGGTTATTGATAGAACTAGTGCTAAGATAAATTTGGGTGTCGTCCGCATAACAGTGGAAGTCTAGGTTAAAGTGACGCAACAGAGGCCCAAGAGGAAGGATATAGATGATGAACAGGAGAGGTCCAAGGACTGATCCTTGTGGTACTCCGTGTTTAATCACAGAGGTATGGGAGGAATAGCCAGCCAATGAAATAAATTGTTTTCTGTCAGTTAGGTAAGATGAGAACCAGTCCAGGGCAGTGCCAACGATGCCAAGTTCACAGAGTCGAGATAGAAGGATAGAGTGGTTAATTGTGTCAAATGCAGCACTTAAATCTAGTAGCAAAAGAATGTTTAGAGCACCAGCATCAGCAGCTACCAGTAAATCGTTAATAACCTTGACCAATGCCGTTTCAGTACTGTGGAAGGGTCGGAAACCAGATTGAAAGGGTTCAAATAGGTTTTGTGATTCAAGATAATGTTGCAATTGGCAGGCCACAGTTCTTTCAAGGACTTTAGACAGGAAGGGGAGATTGGAAATAGGGCGATAGTTGTTGAGGTCAGAAGGGTCGAGACCAGGTTTCTTTAGTATAGGAGTGACTGCAGCCGTTTTGTAAACAGATGGAACCTGACCAAGGAGAAGTGATTGATTGATGAGAACAGTGAGGTGGGGGAGCAAGGCAGGTACGCAGGCTTTAGTTAAGTTGGTGGGGAGTGGATCTAGAGCACAGGTTGTGGTCTTAGAAGACATTACAATATTAGCGATAAAGGAAGAGTCAATACTGTTAAAGGCAGCAAGAGAGGCGGAAGAAATGTTAAAATGAGAGAGGTTGGTAGTATGAGAGGAGTGAGAGGGGGGTCCAGAAGAAGCAGAGATCAGGGATCTATGAATATTTGCTATTTTGGAGTCGAAGAAGTGTAGGAAAGTGTTACAAAGGGCTGGAGAGGGTACAAGAGTGCTGTCTGGACTTTTAAATAGCTTATCAACTGTTGAGAAGAGGTGCCGAGAGTTTGTTCTATGCTGACTGTTAATGAGGTCAGAAAAGTAGGTTGTCTTAGCAGCACTAACAGCATCTCTATATGCAGACAGATGTTGCTTATATGCATTCGCGTGAACAGTAAGTTTTGTTTTTTTGAAGAGACGTTCTAGCTGACGACCAACCTGTTTCATGCTACGTAGATCTGCAGTATACCAGGGGGAGTAGGTAGGAAAGGTCACCATTTTTGTTTTCAGGGGGGCTAGTATATTCAGGGATTCATTAAGGGCAGAATTTAGCAGCAGTGCATGTGATTCAGGAGAGGATGGGGCAGAGGTAACAGGAAAGATGGAAGAAATAGATTGATTAAGAAAAGAAGGATCAATAGACTGAGTCTTACGGAAAGAGATACATTTTTTGGTGGAGCGGCGGGGGAAGATCAGAGGGACAGTAAACAGGATAAGTTTATGATCAGAGAGTGGAAACAATAGAGAGTGAGGGTTGAGAACAGGCAGCGAGGAGGTACAGACTAAGTCAAGGGTCCGACCTTTGTCATGTGTGGGAAAGTGTACATGTTGTGTAAAAGAGAAGCACTCGAGGACAGACAGAAAATCAGAGGCAGCTTTGCAGTCATGGGTTGAAACATGGATATTAAAGTCACCGACCAGCAACAAGCGGGCAGAAATTGTGCCAGCAAGAGTGAGCAGTTCAGACAGCTCGGGCAGGAATAATGGATTAGGTTTGGGTGGACGATAGACTAGTATTGCAGTGACAGAGCCAGGTAATTTAATAGTGAGACATTCAAAGGAATTAGCAGATGTAATGCTTACTTCAGTAACAGTGATCTTGTTGTTAAAAATAACCGCAAGACCACCGCCTCTACCAGAGGAACGAGGTTTACAGATGTACTTATAATTAGGGGGGGTAGCCTGATTCAGAGAATAATAATCACCAGTTTGCTGCCAGGTTTCGGTTATAAAAAGTATATCGATAGAGTTGTCTAATATAGACTCCTGGAGCACAAGTGCTTTGTTAGAAAGGGAGCGAACATTAAGCAGTGCAACAGCAGTACCATTGTTAGCAGAAGGCAAAGTGCTTAAGTTAAATGGGTTAGCAGCACAAGACACAGCTTGTTGTACTGGGCGAGAGGTAGTCCAGAATGAGCAAATGTTAGTCCCAGCAGAATAGTGGAGAGTTCTGTTACGATGCCGTCTCGAGCCCCGATGGACATATCGACGGTGAGGTAGTATGCCAGCTTTACAGGCAGTCACAGAAACAGCTTTTGATAAGCGGTAGGAGTTATTAAATTTACGTAAATCAGTGGGAGAATAGGAAAAGGACTGCAGACTATAGCAAGTCTCAGTGAAACATTGAGTGAAAAGAGGGCCAGGGAGAGCTGGAGCCCAAGATAGCAGAGCCCACATAAATAAAGGCAGCATTGCTGGGTATGTAGTGAACGGTCACTTACTGACTGGGCGTGTAGAACCGAGAGACCGGGGTAAGAACAGCCGCGCTCAGTAGCTTCACTGAGCCGACGTAAATAGCCGAGAGTCCGGGGTGAAACAGTCGCGCTCAGCCGCTCACTGGGCCGGCGAGTAGATCCAAGAGTCCGGAGTGAAAACAGCCGCGCTCAGTCGCTCACTGGGCCGGCGTGGAGATCCGAGAGTCCGGGGTGAAACAGTCGCGCTCAGCCGCTCACTGGGCCGGCGAGTAGATCCGAGAGTCCGGGGTGAAACAGTCGCGCTCAGCCGCTCACTGGGCCGGCGTGTAGAGCCGAGAGTTCGGGGTGAAACAGCCGCGCTCAGTCGCTCACTGGGCCGGCGAGTAGATCCGAGAGTCCGGGGTGAAACAGCCGCGCTCAGTCGCTCACTGGGCCGGCGTGTAGAGCCGAGAGTTCGGGGTGAAACAGCCGCGCTCAGTCGCTCACTGGGCCGGCGTGTAGAGCCGAGAGTCCGGGGTGAAACAGCCGCGCTCAGTCGCTCACTGGGCCGGCGTGTAGAGCCGAGAGTCCGGGGTGAAACAGCCGCGCACAGCCGCTCACTAGAGCCGAGAGTTCAGGGTGAAGAGAGAGGGGGAAAAAAAAAAAAAAAAAAACAGGCAAAGACAAGAGACGCGGGGAGAAGCGGCAGTCAAACAGAGGGACGCCAGCGTGCTCTCGCCCGTAAAGGCTGACGTCAGACGTGACGAAACCACATACACACACACACACCAAACATAAGTTTGGTTCTTAAAAATGCTATTCAGACCAAGACTAGACTTAATCCCTGTCTGGGAAACTGTCACTATATACCCTCTTCATAACTCACTTATTTAAATTCTGTGTTTTGATAGGTTGCAGGAGGGTCGGTATTACTGCCCTGCTACTGTACCGACCTGCGCTCCAAACCTGAGAGATTAATCTGGAATAAACACAACAGAACAACAAACCAATTGGATATTATATCCAGTGAGAGTTATGGGTACAGAAAAAGAATTCAGCTGTTTAATCATCTCTCACCCGCTAATCTCTCTCTACTCATATCACACCTGACTGAAGAGGATGCAGGAGATTACTGGTGTGATGTTGAAAACGATAAATACGTATTCATCAAACTCAAGATTGAAGGTAAAACACTATTCAAATCTGTGTTCAGAGTGGAATATAAATCTCAATATGAAGTATAATAGTCTGTCCATCAAGTAAGCTTGAATTATATATAAATTCCTTGGACTACAACAAACTGCAATTTTTTTCTCTATATCTGCATAATGTAATTAAACACCTTTGTTATTTACTGTGAAATCGAATAACTGTTAAGACTTTATTAAGTTACCAACAAAATAAGCTTTTCACTAGTTGATTTTGAAGTTGTTTTTTGAGTTACATACTGGTTTTAGTTCAGATAACAAATAATAACAATAATGAAAGTGAGCATCATTTACTGCCGCATGCCTGAATGCACAGCCAAGCCAGAGCTGGTTTATGGAGAGCCCATCCACCTCTTATCTCCCCATTATATCAGAAATGAACTTCAGAATGCTAGAGGGAGCCCACATGTGAGTCCAATATGAATAGAGCAGGATGGAGCTAAATGGCTAACTATTCACCTAGCAAGAGTGTTCCTTTAGTTTTGGAAAGTAGAATGATGGGTTTTTACTAAAAAAAAAAGTAAATAAAACTTGCCTATTTACTTCAGTTTTCTAAAATAAATGGGTTTTAGGCAGTAAAGGGGCTAACATCTCTGCTACTGGGAGCTAATACTGGTGGGTGATCTGATGCATGAGTTTCAACCAGAGCACTGAATTTCAAATTGTGGTTTAAAAGCTTTAAAATTGTCTGTGGTACTGAAACATTTGCTATGGCTAATGTTCTGTATTGAGGAATGTACAGGTTTTGTATAAAATCTGAGTAATATATGATAATACATTTATTTTGGGAGTAGTAATGATTTTGGGCTGGTGACGGATGGGTAAATAGAAGTTCTATAGAAAAAGAATAGCAGTCTTTTTATTAAAACTTAAAAAAAAATGTAAACTAGTTAATTTCTGGAACTGTAAACTAAGTTTAAAGTTCCTTTTAACTGTGAATGTGAAGTAGTCAATTTAAAATGTGAGCTAGCACAGCACAGGTTGCAACCCAGAACTTGAGGCACAGCAGCAGCTTTTAATGTCTTGCCCCAGACAGGACTACTGGCTGTAGAGAGACCACATGAATAATTTCATGAACTCTTACTTTGCCTGAACTGTTTCATTTAAATATGGTGGGTGTTTGAAAATTAGGGTGTTTGGACAGTAAATCACTCAGTTACTAATGTGGAATTATACCATTGAAAACAATGACATCTTTTATTGTTATTAAAAGTCTAAGAGGTTAACTGTTTACAACATATTAAATAAAAACAACTGTTCTTAATTTCTTAATTTGATTTTCATTGTGAATTTACAAATTCCCAACAGTACCTGTCACTTAAAAGGATTTAGTTGTTTGAAACAAGTGTAATTGTGATTAGTCTATGCTAATCATAACTACATTTAAAGTAATCTATGAAGTACTATACAATGTTTTTTTAATTAATTTAACCAAAGTAAATCTAAAATATACTTAAATATACTTATTGGTCAATACAATACAAAAGCTATTTTACTCTACTTGTTGTTTATTGTTGTTTTCCTTTTTTCAATTAAAATGATGTTCAGCAGAGTTCAGAGAACAAAGCAGTCCCAGCAGCTCTCTAACTCCAACTAAAGGTAATATGCAACAGCCTTTATTGGGTTTAGGTTTGGGTTTGGTGTGGTATATGTGATTAACAACACTGTAATGAACTACTGTAAATTTACTGTGGATTTAAAACAGTATAGTATTCTATTTTAGAACTAGGGGCCAGTTGTTCAAAAAATGTAATCCGGATCAAATTTATCCAGATTTGGTAATCACATTTTTTGCTATCCAGGATCAGGTGATCTGTCTTACTTTTAAGCCAGTTTTTCAAAGCAATATTGGATTGGATCAACCTGATCCAGAAACACAGTTTTCAGGATTACCTAATCCGGATTACCAGCTATGTAAAAAACAGATAGAAGAACCAACAGGGGTTGATGACTCCTTTTCTTGCAGTAACAAGATACTGCTTATTGCAAAACAATACGAGCAATCGAGTGTTCTGCAGAGACGCTTTGCATGACTTAACTATTTGCGAGTCGAACCACAGGGAGCATGCAACATAACACTTGCATGTATCGTCCTGCCCAATGTTGCTACCAGACGCAATGTCCCTCTCTGTGATGTTCATGATGCACCTGAGCCTGTTGAAGAACCAGAACAAACTCTGGTGTTCTTTTCAATTGTTCGAAATTATTTTTGACAGCTTCATATCTGATAAATGTTTCTTTGACATTAATATACAGTGATGAATGACAGTGACGTAGATGACAAAATGAATATATTATTTTTGTTTGTTATTGAAATCTTTTGGGGGGTTTATTTAATGGGGTCAAGATTGTTTTTATTTTTACGTTACTATAGTAAAAGGCTTAATTGGTAGCCAATGTCTACTTTATTACTGTAACGGTTAAACAGGTCAAGTGCAAAATAGAAGTAAATGTATATACGCTAAATTGTACAAATGTATTTTTTTTTACTTTAAAACTTTGATTTTAAAGTTTTACCACATTTACTTCCTGAAATCCCCCTTGAAATCCTACCCCTTGTTGGGATCAGGGTAATCCTGTTTTTTTGGATCAAAGTTATCCAAATCCTACTGAAAAGTTTTGAACAACAGAAACTGAAGGTTTGATCCATTTACAAACTAGGATTGGATTACGTGATCTGATCCGATTTCAGAATGCTTCTTTCCCTTTTGAACAACCCGTTTTCCAGATTTGATCCAATCCGATAACCAAAATCCGATCAGATTACCTTTGAACAACTGGCCCTAGAAAATACACAGTTCCGACTCTGCAATATGATTGGCTGAGAGGCATCCTATGAGTGCCGTTATCAGCCGGTAATGCACTGTAACCGCAGCTCTCTCTGTATTACTCCGCCACACACAGGTAACATAGCAATGATACAGCTCTTTCAAGCCAAACAGTGCAGCTACAAACAGAGCAGCAATGAAACTTATTTTAACTAAGTTTTTATAACCAAACAGATATTTTCTCATTCTCTTTAACTCAAAATCTTTCAATAAACAGCGATAATGGAACTGTGGTATCATCGCAATAATAAACGAGAGGTTTGTGCTATAATGTGTAATATTGGCACTGCTGTTCCGATCTACAGTACTCAGCACAACAGTGCCAATATTACACGTTATAGCACAAACCTGGAGTGTATTATTGCTTAAAAAATCACACCCCTTATATCTATATAATATATTCAAGTTATGCAGGCAGTTAACCAATAACAGTAAATTACTGCAATTTATCAGCATTAGCTTTGGAAATATATGCGTCATTACTGATTTAAATCCAGTCACTATTCAATAATGTTGTACTGATGATTGTACATGGTAGAAATACAATTTGTCAAACATTTACACAAAATAATTGAGTAAGCATCTGTATGTGAAATTTGGGGTAAAATTCACACCACTATGTGATGATTAACAGTAAAATACACTTCAGAAAAGCTATTAAATATTATTAAACATTGTTTATCTTATGTACTAAAAAGGAAATAAGCAAGATTTACCACATGCAAAAGCATACTAAAATGGCTATAATCTAAACTGAAAAAAGTAATATTTCCCTACATTTGTTTAGTACATCACATAAAAAAATGTTTTAGTTAGTTACTGTTCTTCTTATTCTTCTTATTATTAAGTTGGCTTGGAAAAGCCAACTTACTGTTCTTCTTATTCTTCTTCTTATTATTATTATTCTACGCTAAAATTTCTCAACGCTACTCCTCCTACAGTTTTCGAGCTAGAACCACCAAACTTCACAGGATGGTAGAACCCATAGCCACTTAAGTTGCTTGTGCTTTTCTAAGCGATCGGAGAACCAGGGTTCTAGCACGGTTCCGTCAAAGTCACTTTTTTCCCCATAGACTTCCATTCACACTTTTTTCAAACTGCTCTAAAAGTCACAATTTTCAAGCTAGAACCACGAAATTCACAAGACATACAGAACTTGCAGAGACGTTTCAGACGATATGCTGATCTCACCGATACGATTTACGGTTTTCGTAAAATTATCGTACGAACTTTCCCCATAGGAATGAATGGGCGGAATGTTGGCCATCTCACACACACCAGCCGATCCTGCGCACGGCCCCCCTCTCTGCCCTGCTCCTCAGTACTGTATCTGTATGGAGAAGATACTGCTGAACACAACCCACACCAGAACCAATACCACACTACACACACCACACATACACCACACACACTTCAAACCACACATACCCCACACCACACCACACATAGACCACACCACACACACTTCAAACCACACATACCCCACACCACACCACACATACACCACACCACACACACTTCAAACCACACATACCCCACACCACACCACACATACACCACACCACACACACTTCAAACCACACATACCCCACACCACACACTTCACACCCCACACCACACACACTCCACACACTCACCACACGACACACAGTCCACTCCCCACACTCACTCCACACCACACTCACTCCACACCACACATACTCCACACCACACAAACTCCACACACCACACACAGTCTACACCCCACACTACACACACTCCACACCACACCCTACACACATTCCACACCACACATACCCCACACCAAACACACTCCACCCCACACACTCCACACCACACATACCCCACACCAAACACACACACCACACACAGTCTACACCCCACACTACACACACCCCACACCACACACACACCACACATACACCACACCACACACACTTCACACCCCACACCACACACACTCCACACACTCACCACACGACACACAGTCCACTCCCCACACTCACTCCACACCACACACACACACACCCCACACCACACACAGTCTACACCCCACACTACACACACTCCACACCACACCCTACACACATTCCACACCACACATACTCCACACCAAACACACTCCACACCACACACACCCCACACCACACACAGTCTACACCCCACACTACACACACTCCACACCACACCCTACACACATTCCACACCACACATACCCCACTGCAAACACACTCCACCCCACACACTCCACACCACACATACCCCACACCACACCACACATACACCACACCACACACACTTCAAACCACACATACCCCACACCACACACTTTACACCCCACACCACACACACTCCACACACTCACCACACGACACACAGTCCACTCCCCACACTCACTCCACACCACACTCACTCCACACCACACATACTCCACACCACACAAACTCCACACACCACACACAGTCTACACCCCACACTACACACACTCCACACCACACCCTACACACATTCCACACCACACATACCCCACACCAAACACACTCCACCCCACACACTCCACACCACACATACCCCACACACCACACACAGTCTACACCCCACACTACACACACCCCACACCACACACACACACACACCACACATACACCACACCACACACACTTCACACCCCACACCACACACACTCCACACACTCACCACACGACACACAGTCCACTCCCCACACTCACTCCACACCACACACACACACACCCCACACCACACACAGTCTACACCCCACACTACACACACTCCACACCACACCCTACACACATTCCACACCACACATACCCCACACCAAACACACTCCACACCACACACACCCCACACCACACACAGTCTACACCCCACACTACACACACTCCACACCACACCCTACACACATTCCACACCACACATACCCCACTGCAAACACACTCCACCCCACACACTCCACACCACACATACCCCACACCACACACACTCCATACCACACACACACTCCACAGCTCACATACCCCACACCACACACACTTCACACCACACATACCCCACACCCCACACACTCCATACCACACACACACTCTACAGCTCACATACCCCACACCACACACACTCCACCCCAAACATACCACACACTTCACACCCCACACCACACATACCCCACACTCTCCATACCACACACACACTCCACAGCTCACATACCCCACACCATACACACTCCACCCCACACATACCACACACACTTCACACCCCACACCACACATACCCCACACTCTCCATACCACGCACACACTCCACAGCTCACATACCCCACACCATACACACTCCACCCCACACATACCACACACCACACACACTTCAAACCACACATACCCCACACCACACACGCTTCAAACCACACATAACCCACACCACACACACTTCAAACCACACATACCCCACACCACACACGCTTCAAACCACACATAACCCACACCACACACACACTCCACACCACACAAACCCCACACCACACACACTTTAAACCACACACACTCCACAGCTCACATAGCCCACACCACACACACTCCACCCCACACACACTTCATACCCCACACCACACACACTTTAAACCACACACAAACTCCACAGCTCACATACCCCACACCACACACACTCCACCCCACACATACCACACACACTTCACACCCCACACCACATACACTCCATAGCACACATACCCCACACCACACACACTTCAAACCACACATACCCCACACCACACACACTCCACACCACACAAACCCCACACCACACACACTTCAAACCACACATACCCCACACCACACACACTTCAAACCACACATACCCCACACCACACACACTCCAAACCACACATACCCCACACCACACACACTCCACACCACACAAACCCCACACCACACACACTTCAAACCACACAAACCCCACACCACACACACTTCAAACTACACATACCCCACACCACACACACTCCACACCACACAAACCCCACACCACACACACTTTAAACCACACACACTCCACAGCTCACATAGCCCACACCACACACACTCCACCCCACACACACTTCATACCCCACACCACACACACTTTAAACCACACACACACTCCACAGCTCACATACCCCACACCACACACACTCCACCACACACATACCACACACACTTCACACCCCACACCACACACACTCCACAGCACACATACCCCACACCACACACACTTCAAACCACACATACCCCACACCACACACACTCCACACCACACAAACCCCACACCACACACACTTCAAACCACACATACCCCACACCACACACACTTCAAACCACACATACCCCACACCACACACACTTCAAACCACACATACCCCACACCACACACACTCCACACCACACAAACCCCACACCACACACACTCCACAACACACACACTCCACACCTAATACACACAACTCACCCCACACTCCACCACACATACACCACACTCCACCCCACATTCCAAACACACCACACCAAACACACTCCACAACCCACTCCACACCCCACACACTCCACACCACACTACACAACTTAGTAACTATTTGACAAGCCAACTTAAAGTTCGTTCACGAACTTTGCCTTTTCTAGTTATTAAGTTGGCTTTGGAAAAGCCAACTTATTGTTCTTCGTTTTCTTCTTATTAAGTTGGCTTGGAAAAGCCAACTTCTTGTTCTTCGTAATCTTCTTATTATTATTAAGTTGGCTTGGAAAAGCCAACTTCTTGTTCTTCGTAATCTTCTTATTATTATTAAGTTGGCTTGGAAAAGCCAACTTATTGTTCTTCGTAATCTTCTTATTATTATTCTTCCCCACTTTTGTTAAACGCTACTCCTCCTAGGGCTTTCAACGTAGAATCACGAAATTTTCAGTGATCGTGGGACCTATAGTGAATTACGTTGCTTGTGCTTTTTGGAGCGATATATCGTACGGTTTTCGTAAAAACTTCGTAAACGTACGTCATTTTTTCCATAGACAATGAACTAGAAGATTTTTGAACGGCTGTGAACGTCACAATTTTTGAGATATGAAGACGAAATTCGGATGGTCTATAGAACTTAGTGAGTTCTTTCCGAAAATATGCTTTACGAAACGATACGTCGTACGGATTTCGTACAAATGTCGTACGAAGTTGCCCCATAGAAATGAATGGGGGGCCCAGAGTTCCATCTCACACACGAGCAGCTCTGCGCACGGAACCCCTTCTCTCCCCTGCTCCTCCAGTACTGTGAGTGTATGGAGGAGCTGCTGTATGGAGCAGCTATCAGTCAAAAGTTTGGACACCCCGGCACCCCAGCCAGGGCTTTGCAACCACCTATTAACTGCTTAGCAACCACCTTAGCAACCACCTGGAAAACGTTAGCAACTGCCTAGCAACCACTTAGCAACACCTTAGCAACCACTAGGAAAACGTTAGCAACTGCCTAGCAACCACTTAGCAACCACTTTAGAAATGATAGCAACTGCCTAGCAACCGCTTAGCAACACCTTAGCAACCACTAGGAAAACGTTAGCAACTGCCTAGCAACCATTAAGCAACAACTTTAGAAATGATGGCAACTGCATAGCAACCACTTAGCAACACCTTAGCAACCACTAGGAAAACGTTAGCAACTGCCTAGCAACCACTTAGCAACCACTTTAGAAATGATAGCAACTGCCTAGCAACCGCTTAGCAACACCTTAGCAACCACTAGGAAAACGTTAGCAACTGCCTAGCAAACACTTTAGAAATCATAGCAACTGCCTAGCAACCACTTAACAACATCTTAGCAACCACCTGGAAAATGTTAGCAACTGCCTAGCAACCACTTAGCAACCATGTGGAATACATTAGCAACTGCCTAGCAACCAGTTAGCAACACCTTAGCAACCACCTGGAAAACGTTAGCAACTGCCTAGCAACCACTTAGCAACTACTTAGCAACCATGTGGAATACATTGGCAACTGCCTAGCAACCAGTTAGCTACACCTTAGCAACCACCTGGAAAACGTTAGCAACTGCCTAGCAACCACTTAGCAACCACTTTTGAAATGATAGCAACTCTCTAGCAACCACTTAGCAACCATGAGGAATACGTTAGCAACTGCCTAGCAACTACTTTAAAAATAAGAGCAACTGCCTAGCAACCAGTTAGCTACACCTTAGCAACCACCTGGGAAATGTTAGCAACTGCCTAGCAACCATTTAGCAACCACTTTAGAAATGATGGCAACTGCATAGCAACCAGTTAGCAACACCTTAGCAACCACCTGGAAAATGTTAGCAACTGCCTAGCAACCACTTAGCAACCACTTTAGAAATGATAGCAACTGCCTAGCAACCGCTTAGCAACACCTTAGCAACCACTAGGAAAACGTTAGCAACTGCCTAGCAAACACTTTAGAAATCATAGCAACTGCCTAGCAACCACTTAACAACATCTTAGCAACCACCTGGAAAATGTTAGCAACTGCCTAGCAACAACTTAGCAACCATGTGGAATACATTAGCAACTGCCTAGCAACCAGTTAGCAACACCTTAGCAACCACCTGGAAAATGTTAGCAACTGCCTAGCAACCACTTAGCAACTACTTAGCAACCATGTGGAATACATTGGCAACTGCCTAGCAACCAGTTAGCTACACCTTAGCAACCACCTGGAAAACGTTAGCAACTGCCTAGCAACCACTTAGCAACCACTTTAGAAATGATAGCAACTCTCTAGCAACCACTTAGCAACCATGAGGAATACGTTAGCAACTGCCTAGCAACTACTTTAAAAATAAGAGCAACTGCCTAGCAACCAGTTAGCTACACCTTAGCAACCACCTGGGAAATGTTAGCAACTGCCTAGCAACCATTTAGCAACCACTTTAGAAATGATGGCAACTGCATAGCAACCAGTTAGCAACACCTTAGCAACCACCTGGAAAATGTTAGCAACTGCCTAGCAATCACTTAGCAACCACTTTAGAAATGATAGCAACTGCCTAGCAACCACTTAGCAACACCTTAGCAACCATTAGGAAAACGTTAGCAACTGCCTAGCAACTACTTAGCAACCACTTTAGAAATGATAGCAACTACCTAGCAACCGCTTAGCAACACCTTAGCAACCACTAGGAAAACGTTAGCAACAGCCTAGCAACCACTTTAGAAATCATAGCAACTGCCTAGCAACCACTGAACAACATCTTAGCAACCACCTGGAAAATGTTAACAACTGCCTAGCAACCACTTAGCAACAACCTGGAAAAGGTTAGCAACTGCCTAGCAACCACTTAGCAACCACTTTAGAAACGATAGCAACTGCCTAGCAACCACTTAGCAACACCTTAGCAACCACTAAGAAAACGTTAGCAACTGCCTAGCAACCACTTAGCAACCACTTTCGAAATGATAGCAACTGCATAGCAACCGCTTAGCAACACCTTAGCAACCACTAGGAAAACGTTAGCAACTGCCTAGCAACCACTTTAGAAATCATAGCAACTGCCTAGCAACCACTGAACAACATCTTAGCAACCACCTGGAAAATGTTAGCAACTGCCTAGCAACCACTTAGCAACCATGTGTAATACGTTAGCAACTGCCTAGCAACCAGTTAGCAACACCTTAGCAACCACCTGGAAAACGTTAGCAACTGCCTAGCAACCACTTAGCAACCACTTTAGAAATGATAGCAACTCTCTAGCAACCACTTAGCAACCATGAGGAATACGTTAGCAACTGCCTAGCAACTACTTTAAAATTAATAGCAACTGCCTAGCAACCAGTTAGCTACACCTTAGCAACCACCTGGAAAATGTTAGCAACTGCCTAGCAACCACTTAGCAACCATGTGGAATACATTAGCAACTGCCAAGCAACCACTTAGCAACCACTTTAGAAATGATAGCAACTGCCTAGCAACCAGTTAGCTACACTTTAGCCACCACTTGGAAAACGTTAGCAACTGCTTAGCAACCACCTAGCAACCACTTAGCAACCATGTGGAATACGTTAGCAACTGACTAGCAACTGCTTAGCAACACCTAAGCAACCACCTGGAAAACGTTAGCAACTGCCTAGCAAACGCTTAGCAACCACTTTAGAAATGATCACAACTGCCTAGCAACCACTTAGCAACCATTTTAACTTTTCAACGTTATTAACATACTTTTCCAAGCCAACTTAAAGTTCGTTCACGAACTTTGCCTTTTCTAGTTATTATTATTAAGTTGGCTTGGAAAAGCCAACTTCTTGTTCTTCGTAATCTTCTTATTATTATTATTAAGTTGGCTTTGGAAAAGCCAACTTATTGTTCTTCGTTTTCTTCTTATTATTATTATTATTATTCTTACGCCTTTTTTTCTGTACGCTACTCCTCCTAGAGCTTTTATCGTAGAATCACGAAACTTTCACGGATCGTAGGACCTATAGTGAATTACGTTGCTTGTGCTTTTTGGAGCGATTTATCGTACGGTTTTCGTAAAAACTTCGTAAACGTACGCATTTTTTCCCCATAGGAATGAATGGGGGAGAATTTTGAACGTCCGTGACGGTCACAATTTTTGAGATACGGAGACCAAATTCGGCGAGCTAATAGATCTTATCAAGATCTTTAAATTAATAGTAGGTTGCGAAGCGATACGACGTACGGTTTTCGTACAATTGTCGTACGAAGTTTTCCCATAGAAATGAATGGGGGGCCCAGAGTTCCATCTCACACACGAGCAGCTCTGCGCACGGAACCCCTTCTCTCCCCTGCTCCTCCAGTACTGTGAGTGTATGGAGGAGCTGCTGTATGGAGCAGCTATCAGTCAAAAGTTTGGACACCCCGGGCACCCCAGCCAGCGCTTTGCAACCACCTATTAACTGCTTAGCAACCACTCTCTCTTTCTCACTCTCTCTCTACTTCTCTCACTCTCTCTTTCTCACTCTCTCTCTACTTCTCTCACTCTCTCTTTCTCACTCTCTCTCTACTTTTCACTCTATCTTTTGCTCTCTACTTCTCTGTTTCTCACTCTCTCTTTTGCTCTCTACTTCTCTATTTCTCACTCTCTCTTTCTCACTCTCTCTCTATGTCTCTATTTCTCACTCTCTTTTGCTCTCTACTTCTCTATTTCTCACTCTCTTTTGCTCTCTACTTCTCTATTTCTCACTCTTTCTTTCTCACTCTCTCTCTACGTCTCTATTTCTCACACTCTCTTTCTCACTCTCTCTACTTCTCTATTTCTCACTCTCTTTTGCTCTCTACTTCTCTATTTCTCACTCTCTCTACGTCTCTATTTCTCACTCTCTCTTTTGCTCTCTACTTCTCTATTTCTCACTCTCTTTTGCTCTCTACTTATCTCTTTCTCATGCTCTATGTCTCTATATATTTTTCTCTCTACTTCTCTATTTCTCACTCTCTCTTTTGCTCTTTACATTTCTTTATTTCTCACTCTCTCTTTCTCACTCTCTCTACTTCTCTATTTCTCACTCTCTTTTGCTCTCTACTTCTCTATTTCTCACTCTCTTTCTCACTCTACTTCTGAATTTCTCACTCTCTTTCTCACTCTCTCTCTACGTCTCTATTTCTCACTCTCTCTTTTACTCTCTACTTCTCTATTTCTCACTCTTTCTTTCTCTCTTTCTCACTCTCTCTCTCTACGTCTCAATTTCTCTTTCTCGCTACTTTTCTATTTCTCTATTCTCTCTTACTCTTTCTTTATTTCTCGCTCTTCTCTCTACTTCTCTTTCACTCTACTTTTCTATGTCTTGCTTTCTCTTTCTTTTTATGTCTGGAATATGTTAGCAACTGCCTAGCAACCAGTTAGCAACACCTTAGCAACCACCTGGAAAATGTTAGCAACTGCCTAGCAACCACTTAGCAACCATGTGGAATACGTTAGCAACTGCCTAGCAACCAGTTAGCAACACCTTAGCAACCACCTGGAAAACGTTAACAACTGCCTAGCAACTGCTTAGCAACCACTTCAGAAATATTAGCAACTGCCTAGCAACCAGTTAGATACACCTTAGCAACCACCTGGAAAACATTAGCAAGTGCCTAGCAACCACTTAGCAACCATGTGGAATACGTTAGGAACTGCCTAGTAACCATTTAGCAACCACCTCGGATACCATAGCAACACCTTAGCAACCGCCTAGCAACCACCTAGCAACACCTTAGCAACCACCCCGGATACCATAGCAACACCTTAGCAACCATCTAGCAACACCTTAGCAACCACCTAGCAACCACCTAGCAACACCTTAGCAACCACCTAGCAACACC
Source organism: Astyanax mexicanus (assembly GCF_023375975.1). Taxonomy (NCBI): domain Eukaryota; kingdom Metazoa; phylum Chordata; class Actinopteri; order Characiformes; family Acestrorhamphidae; genus Astyanax; species Astyanax mexicanus. The sequence continues at coordinate 46,264,788 of NC_064408.1, forward strand.
TTAGCAACCAACCCAGATACCATAGCAACCGCCTAGCAACACCTTAGCAACCACCCTGGATACCATAGCAACACCTTAGCAACCGCCTAGCAACACCTTAGCAACCACCTAGCAACCACCCGGATACCATAGCAACACCTTAGCAACCACCTGGCAACACCTTAGCAACCGCCTAGCAACACCTTAGCAACCGCCTAGCAACACCTTAGCAACCACCCCAGATACCATAGCAACACCTTAGCAACCACCTAGCAACACCTTAGCAACCACCTAGCAACACCTTAGCAACCACCCCGGATACCATAGCAACACCTTAGCAACCACCTAGCAACATCTTAGCAACCACCCCGGATGCCATAACAACACCTTAGCAACCGCCTAGCAACCACCTAGCAACACCTTAGCAACCACCCAGGATACCATGACAACACCTTAGCAACCACCTAGCAACACCTTAGCAACCACCCCGGATACCATAGCAACACCTTAGCAACCATCTAGCAACACCTTAGCAACCACCCCAGATACCATAGCAACACCCTAGCAACCACCTAGCAACACCTTAGCAACCACCCCAGATACCATAGCAACACCTTAGCAACCGCATAGCAACACCTTAGCAACCACCTAGCAACCACCTAGCAACACCTAAGCAACCACCCCGGATACCATAGCAACCGCCTAGCAACCGCCTAGCAACACCCTAGCAACCACCTAGCAACACCTTGGCAACACCCCGGATACCATAGCAACACCTTAGCAACCACCTAGCAACCACCTAGCAACACCTTACCAACCACCCTGGATACCATAGCAACACCTTAGCAACCACCTAGCAACACCTTAGCAACCAACCCGGATACCGTATCAACACCTTAGCAACCACTTGGAAACCATGTGGAATATGTTAGCAACTGCATAGCAACCAGTTAGCAACCACTTAGCAACCACCTGGAAAATATTAGAAACTGCCTAGCAACCACTTAACAACCATGTGGAATACATTAGCAATTGCCTAGCAACCAGTTAGCAACAGCTTAGCAACCACCTGGAATATGTAAGAATCTGCTTAGCAACCAATTAGCAAACACTAAGCAACGATGTGGAATACATTAGCAACTGCCTAGCAACCAGTTAGCAACAGCTTAGCAACACTTTACTTTATATAGGTATATATAAAGTAAAGTGTTTATATTACTTTATAAGACAATTATTAGCTTTTCACCATGTTAGCCAAAACTTTTTAGACTTTAACATTTAGCTGAAAGTCAACAGCAAAGCAACCACTCTTCACACGCTTTAGACAGAAATATCTTAGCAACCATTTTAACTTTTTCAACGTTATTAACGTACTTTTCCAAGCCAACTTAAAGTTCGTTATCGAACTTTCCTTTTCTAGTTATTATTATTATTATTATTCTTACGCCTTTTTTTCTGTACGCTACTCCTCCTAGAGCTTTCAACGTAGAATCACGAAACTTTCACGGATCGTAGGACCTATGCCAACTTAGCGTGCTTGTGCTTTTTGGAGCGATTTATCGTACGGTTTTCGTAAAAACTTCGTAAACGTACGCATTTTTTCCCCATAGGAATGAATGGGGCGAAATTTTAAACGTCCGTAACCGCCACAATTTTTGAGATACGAAGACCAAATTTGGCGAGCTTATAGATCTTACCGAGATCTTAAAATTAATAGGAGGTTGCGAAGTGATACGACGTACGGTTTTCGTACAATTTTCGTACGAAGTTTTCCCATAGAAATGAATGGGGGGCCCAGAGTTCCATCTCGCACACGAGCAGCTCTGCGCACGGAACCCCTTCTCTCCCCTGCTCCTCCAGTACTGTGAGTGTATGGAGGAGCTGCTGTATGGAGCAGCTATCAGTCAAAAGTTTGGACACCCCGGCACCCCAGCCAGGGCTTTGCAACCACCTATTAACTGCTTAGCAACCACTCTCTCTTTCTCACTCTCTCTTTCGCTCTCTACTTCTCTAATTCTCACTCTCTCTTTTGCTCTCTACTTCTCTATTTCTCACTCTCTTTTGCTCTCTACTCCTCTATTTCTCACTCTCTTTCTCACTCTCTCTCTACGTCTCTATTTCTCACTCTCTTTCTCACTCTCTCTCTACGTCTATTTCTCACTCTCTCTCTACTTCTCTATCTCACTCTCTCTTTCTCACTCTCTCTCTACGTCTCTATTTCTCACTCTCTCTCTCTACTTCTATATTTCTCACTCTCTCTACTTCTATATTTCTCACTCTCTTTTTCACTCTCTCTCTACGTCTCTATTTCTCACTCTCTCTCTACTTCTCTATTTCTCACTCTCTTTCTCACTCTCTCTCTACGTCTCTATTTCTCACTCTCTCTACTTCTCTATTTCTCACTCTCTCTTTCTCACTCTCTCTCTACTTCTCTATTTCTCACTCTCTCTCTGCTTCTCTATTTCTCACTCTCTTTTGCTCTCTTCTTCTCTATTTCTCACTCTCTCTTTCTCACTCTCTCTCTAATTCTCTATTTCTCACTCTCTCTACTTTTCTATGTCTCTTTCTTTCTACTTTTCTATTTCTCTATTTCTCTCTTACTCTTTATTTCTCGCTCTTCTCTCTACTTCTCTTTCACTCTACTTTTCTGTCTTGCTTTCTCTTTCTATCTATCTCTCTACTACATCCTCTTTCTTTCTCTACTTCTTTATTTCTCGATCTCTCTTTTTCCCTAATTCTCTTTCTATCGCTCAATATTTCTCTCTACTTGTCACTCTTTTTCTCACATTCTCGGGTGTTCTTTTTCTACTTCTCACGCTGATTTTCTCTCTACTTCTCTATTTCAGGCTCTCCCTTTTTCTGTACTTCTACATTTAACACTCTTTCTTTTTATCTACTACTGCCTAGCAACCAGTTAGATACACCTTAGCAACCACCTGGAAAACATTAGCAACTGCCTAGCAACCACTTAGCAACCATGTGTAATACGTTAGCAACTGCCTAGCAACCAGATAGCAACACCTTAGCAACCACCTGGAAAACGTTAGCAACTGCTTAGCAACCACTTTAGAAATGGTAGCAACTGCCTAGCGACCAGTCAGATACACCTAGCAACACCTTAGCAACCACCCCAGATACCATAGCAACATCTTAGCAACCACCTAGTAACACCTTAGCAACCACCACAGACACCATAGCAACACCTTAGAAACCGCCTAGCAACCGCCTAGCAACACCTTAGCAACCACCCCGGATACCATAGCAACACCTTAGCAACCACCTAGCAACACCTTAGCAACCACCCTGGATACCATAGCAACACCTTAGCAACCACCTAGCAAAACCTTAGCAACCACCTAGCAACACCCTAGCAACACCTTAGCAACCACCTTGCAACCACCTAGCAACACCTTAGCAACCACCCCGGATACCATAGCAACACCTTAGCAACCACCTAGCAACACCTTAGCAACCACCTAGCAACACCTTAGCAACCACCCTGGATACCATAGCAACACCTTAGCAACCACCTAGCAACACCTTAGCAACCACCTAGCAACACCCTAGCAACCACCTAGCAACCACCTAGCAACACCTTTGCAACCACCCTAGATACCATAGCAACACCTTAGCAACCACCTAGCAACACCCTAGCAACCACCTAGCAACCACCTAGCAACACCTTAGCAACCACCCTGGATACCATAGCAACACCTTAGCAACCACCTAGCAACACCTTAGCAACCACCCTGGATACCATAGCAACACCTTAGTAACCACCTAGCAACACCTTAGCAACCACTTAGAAACACCGTAGCAACCACCCCGGATACCATAGCAACACCTAAGCAACCGCCTAGCAACCACCTAGCAACACCTTAGCAACCTCCCCGGATACCATTGCAACACCTTAGCAACCACCTAGCAACACCTTAGCAACCACCTAGCAACACCTTAGCAACCACCTAGAAACTCCTTAGCAACCACCCAGGATACCATAGCAACACCTTAGCTACTGCCTAGCAACCACCTAGCAACACCTTAGCAACCACCCAGGATACCATAGCAACACCTTAGCAACCACCTAGCAACACCTTAGCAACCACCCTGGATACCATAGCAACACCATAGCAACCACCTAGCAACACCTTAGCAACCACCCAGGATACCATAGCAACACCTTAGCAACCACCTAGCAACACCTTAGCAACCACCCCGGATACCATAGCAACACCTTAGCAACCACCTAGCAACACCTTAGCAACCACCCTGGATACCATAGCAACCGCCTAGCAACACCCTAGCAACCACCTAGCAACACCTTAGCAACCACCCTGGATACCATAGCAACACCTTAGCAACCACCTAGCAACACCTTAGCAACCAACCCGGATACCATAGCAACACCTTAGCAACCACCCCGGATCCCATAGCAACACCTTAGCAACCACCTATTAACCCTCTAGCAACCACCTAGCAACACCTTAGCAACCACCCCAGATACCATAGCAACACCTTAGCAACCACCTAGCAACACCTTAGCAACCACCCCGGATACCATAGCAACCAGTTAGCAACCACCTGGAAAATATTAGAAACTGCCTAATAACCACTTAAAAACCATTTGGAATACGTTAGGAGTTGCCTAGCAACAAGTTAGCAACAGCTTAGCAACCACCTTGAATATGTTCGCAACTGCCTAGCAACCAATTAGCAAACACTAAGCAACGATGTGGACTACATTAGCAACTGCCTAGCAACTACCTAGCAACCACTTAGCAACACTTTACTTTATAAGATAATTATAAGCTTTTCACCATGTTAGCCAAAACTTTTTGGACTTCAACATTTAGCCGAAAGTCAACAGCATAGCAACCACTCTTCACACGCTTTAGACAGAAATATCTTAGCAACCATTTTAACTATTCAACGTTATTTAACTATTTAACGTACTTTTCCAAGCCAACTTAAAGTTCGTTATCGAACTTTCCTTTTCTAGTTAGTGTGATTGCAGTAATGCAATCACAGTATTGTTCTTCTTAAGTCTTATTCTTCTTATTATTATTATTATTATTAGTGTGATTGCAGTAATGCAATCACAGTATTGTTCTTCTTAAGTCTTATTCTTCTTCTTCTTCTTATTAGTGTGATTGCAGTAATGCAATCACAGTATTGTTCTTCTTAAGTCTTATTCTTATTATTATTATTAGTGTGATTGCAGTAATGCAATCACAGTATTGTTCTTCTTAAGTCTTATTCTTCTTATTATTATTATTATTAGTGTGATTGCAGTAATGCAATCACAGTATTGATCTTCTTAAGTCTTATTCTTCTTCTTCTTCTTCTTCTTATTATTATTATTATTATTAGTGTGATTGCAGTAATGCAATCACAGTATTGATCTTCTTAAGTCTTATTCTTATTATTATTATTATTAGTGTGATTGCAGTAATGCAATCACAGTATTGTTCTTCTTAAGTCTTATTCTTCTTCTTCTTCTTCTTATTATTATTATTCCACCTGTTTTTTGTCCGGTTAACTAGTGCCGCAGTTTTCGAAATATCGACTTCGTCCAAAAGAGAAAACGTGCGTACATATCGGGAATGGTGGGCTTGTATACAGCTTTCCGATCGGACTTACGTTTTTCGTAAAAACTTCGTAAGTACGCGTTTTTTTGACCATTGAAAATGAATGGGCAGAACTTTGCACGCCCGTGGACGTCGCAATTTTTGAAATACGAAGATGAAACCAATTGATGACCTGTAGAACTTATTGAGCTCTTTCCGAAAATATGCGTTACGAAAAGTTACGACGTACGGATTTCGTACGATTGTCGTACGAAGTGGCCCCATTGGAATGAATGGGGCCAATCGGAGGACGGCAGCTAGATCGAAGGACAGGTAGCTAGAACTCCAGTACTGTGAGTGTATGGAGCAGCTATGGGATAAAACAGCATTAGGTCAAAAGTTTGGACACCCCGGCCCCCCAGTACTGTGTGTAATAGAGCCACGGGTCAAAAGTTTGGACACCCCGGCCCCACAGTACTGTGTGTAATGGAGCCACGGGTCAAAAGTTTGGACACCCCCGAACGGCCAAAGCAACCTAGCGTGCATAGCTGATTGATGTATTTGCACGTTGCGTAGCAACGTGCAAACACCATTTAATCAAATTTATGCATATACATCACCTAGCAACCACCTAGAAACACCATAGCAACCACCCCGGATACCATAGCAACACCTTAGCAACCGCCTAGCAACACCATAGCAACCACCTAGCAACCATCTAGCAACACCTTAGCAACCACCCCAGATACCATAGCAACACCTTAGCAACCCCCTAGCAACACCCTAGCAACCACCTAGCAACCACCTAGCAACACCTTAGCAACCACCCCGGATACCATAGCAACACCTTAGCAACCGCCTAGCAACACCCTAGCAACCACCTAGCAACCACCTAGCAACACCTTAGCAAACACCCCGGATACCATAGCAACACCTTAGCAACCGCCTAGCAACACCCTAGCAACCACCTAGCAACCACCTAGCAACACCTTAGCAACCAACCCGGATACCATAGCAACACCTTAGCAACCGCCTAGCAACACCCTAGCAACCACCTAGCAACCACCTAGCAACACCTTAGCAACCACCCCGGATACCATAGCAACACCTTAGCAACCGCCTAGCAACACCCTAGCAACCACCTAGCAACCACCTAGCAACACCTTAGCAACCACCCCGGATACCATAGCAACACCTTAGCAACCGCCTAGCAACACCCTAGCAACCACCTAGCAACACCTTAGCAACCACCCCGGATACCATAGCAACACCTTAGCAACCGCCTAGCAACACCCTAGCAACCACCTAGCAACACCTTAGCAACCACCCCGGATACCATAGCAACACCTTAGCAACCGCCTAGCAACACCCTAGCAACCACCTAGCAACACCTTAGCAACCACCCCGGATACCATAGCAACACCTTAGCAACCGCCTAGCAACACCTTAGCAACCACCTAGCAACACCTTAGCAACCACCCCGGATACCATAGCAACACCTTAGCAACCGCCTAGCAACACCTTAGCAACCACCTAGCAACACCTTAGCAACCACCCCGGATACCATAGCAACACCTTAGCAACCGCCTAGCAACACCCTAGCAACCACCTAGCAACCACCTAGCAACACCTTAGCAACCACCCCGGATACCATAGCAACACCCTAGCAACCACCTAGCAACACCTTAGCAACCACCCCGGATACCATAGCAACACCTTAGCAACCGCCTAGCAACACCTTAGCAACCACCTAGCAACCACCTAGCAACACCTTAGCAACCACCCCGGATACCATAGCAACACCTTAGCAACCGCCTAGCAACACCTTAGCAACCACCTAGCAACCACCTAGCAACACCTTAGCAACCACCCTGGATACCATAGCAACACCTTAGCAACCGCCTAGCAACACCTTAGCAACCACCTAGCAACACCTTAGCAACCACCCCAGATACCATAGCAACACCTTAGCAACCGCCTAGCAACACCTTAGCAACCACCTAGCAACCACTTAGCAACACCTTAGCAACCACCCCGGATACCATAGCCACACCTTAGTAACCACTTAGCAACACCTTAGCAACACCATAGCAGATACCAGCCAGCACTGCAATCACACTCGCAGTTTCTGTAGGAACTGCAATCTAGTTATTATTATTATTCCACCTGTTTTTTGTCCGGTTAACTAGTGCCGCAGTTTTCGAAATATCGACTTCGTTCAAAAGAGAAAACGTGCGTCCATATCGGGAATGGTGGGCTTGTATACAGCTTTCCGATCGGACTTACGTTTTTCGTAAAAACTTCGTAAGTACGCGTTTTTTTGACCATTGAAAATGAATGGGCAGAACTTTGCACGCCCGTGGACGTCGCAATTTTTGAAATACGAAGATGAAACCAATTGAGGACCTGTAGAACTTATTGAGCTCTTTCCGAAAATATGCGTTACGAAAAGTTACGACGTACGGATTTCGTACGAATGTCGTACGAAGTGGCCCCATTGGAATGAATGGGGCCAATCGGAGGACGGCAGCTAGATCGAAGGACAGGTAGCTAGAACTCCAGTACTGTGAGTGTATGGAGCAGCTATGGGATAAATCAGCGTTAGGTCAAAAGTTTGGACACCCCGGCCCCCCCCCAGTACTGTGTGTAATGGAGCCATGGGTCAAAAGTTTGGACACCCCGGCCCCCCAGTACTGTGTGTAATGGAGCCACGGGTCAAAAGTTTGGACACCCCCGAACGGCCAGAGCAACCTAGCGTGCATAGCTGATTGATGTATTTGCACGTTGCGTAGCAACGTGCAAACACCATTTAATCTAATTGATGCATATACATCACCTAGCAACCACCTAGAAACACCATAGCAACCACCCCGGATACCATAGCAACACCTTAGCAACCGCCTAGCAACACCCTAGCAACCACCTAGCAACCACCTAGCAACACCTTGGCAACCATCCCGGATACCATAGCAACACCTTAGCAACCGCCTAGCAACACCCTAGCAACCACCTAGCAACCACCTAGCAACACCTTAGCAACCACCCCAGATACCATAGCAACACCTTAGCAACCGCCTGGCAACACCTTAGCAACCACCTAGCAACCACCTAGCAACACCTTAGTAACCACCCCAGATACCATAGCAACACCTTAGCAACCGCCTAGCAACACCTTAGCAACCACCTACCAACCACTTAGCAACACCTTAGCAACCACCCCGGATACCATAGCAACACCTTAGCAACCGCCTAGCAACACCCTAGCAACCACCTAGCAACCACCTAGCAACACCTTAGCAACCACCCCGGATACCATAGCAACACCTTAGCAACCACCTAGCAACCGCCTAGCAACACCCTAGCAACCACCTAGCAACCACCTAGCAACACCTTAGCAACCACCCCGGATACCATAGCAACACCTTAGTAACCGCCTAGCAACACCCTAGCAACCACCTAGCAACCACCTAGCAACACCTTAGCAACCACCCCGGATACCATAGCAACACCTTAGCAACCGCCTAGCAACACCCTAGCAACCACCTAGCAACCACCTAGCAACACCTTAGCAACCACCCCAGATACCATAGCAACACCTTAGCAACCGCCTAGCAACACCTTAGCAACCACCTAGCAACACCTTAGCAACCACCCCGGATACCATAGCAACACCTTAGCAACCACCCCGGATACCATAGCAACACCTTAGCAACCGCCTAGCAACACCCTAGCAACCACCTAGCAACACCTTAGCAACCACCCCGGATACCATAGCAACACCTTAGCAACCGCCTAGCAACACCCTAGCAACCACCTAGCAACACCTTAGCAACCACCCTGGATACCATAGCAACACCTTAGCAACCGCCTAGCAACACCCTAGCAACCACCTAGCAACACCTTAGCAACCATCCTGGATACCATAGCAACACCTTAGCAACCGCCTAGCAATACCTTAGCAACCACCTAGCAACATCTTAGCAACCACCCCGGATACCACAGCAACACCTTAGCAACCACCTAGCAACACCTTAGCAACCACCTAGCAACACCTTAGCAGATACCAGCCAGCACTGCAATCACACTCGCAGTTTCTGCAGGAACTGCAATCTAGTTATTATTATTATTCCACCTGTTTTTTGTCCGGTTAACTAGTGCCGCAGTTTTCGAAATATCGACTTCGTTCAAAAGAGAAAACGTGCGTCCATATCGGGAATGGTGGGCTTGTATACAGCTTTCCGATCGGACTTACGTTTTTCGTAAAAACTTCGTAAGTACGCGTTTTTTTGACCATTGAAAATGAATGGGCAGAACTTTGCACGCCCGTGGACGTCGCAATTTTTGAAATACGAAGATGAAACCAATTGAGGACCTGTAGAACTTATTGAGCTCTTTCCGAAAATATGCGTTACGAAAAGTTACGACGTACGGATTTCGTACGATTGTCGTACGAAGTGGCCCCATTGGAATGAATGGGGCAAATCGGAGGACGGCAGCTAGATCGAAGGACAGGTAGCTAGAACTCCAGTACTGTGTGTAATGGAGCAGCTATGGGATTAGGTCAAAAGTTTGGACACCCCGGCCCCCCAGCACTGTGTGTAATGGAGCCACGGGTCAAAAGTTTGGACACCCCGGCCCCCAAGCACTGTGTGTAATGGAGCCTCGGGTCAAAAGTTTGGACACCCCAGAGCCCCAGTACTGTGTGTAATGGAGCCACGGGTCAAAAGTTTGGACACCCCTGAGCCCCAGTACTGTGTGTAATGGAGCCACGGGTCAAAAGTTTGGACACCCCAGAGCCCCAGTACTGTGTGTAATGGAGCCACGGGTCAAAAGTTTGGACACCCCAGAGCCCCAGTACTGTGTGTAATGGAGCCACGGGTCAAAAGTTTGGACACCCCAGAGCCCCAGTACTGTGTGTAATGGAGCCACGGGTCAAAAGTTTGGACACCCCAGAGCCCCAGTACTGTGTAATGGAGCCACGGGTCAAAAGTTTGGACACCCCAGGGCCCCAGTACTGTGTGTAATGGAGCAACTGGTCAAAAGTTCGGGTACGCCGGTCAGCTCTGCAATCACACTCGCAGTTTCTGTAGGAACTGCAATCTAGTTATTATTATTAGTGTGATTGCAGTAATGCAATCACAGTATTGTTCTTCTTAAGTCTTATTAGTGTGATTGCAGTAATGCAATCACAGTATTGTTCTTCTTAAGTCTTATTCTTCTTCTTATTATTATTATTATTATTATTATTATTATTATTATTATTCCACCTGTTTTTTGTCCGGTTAACTAGTGCCGCAGTTTTCGAAATATCGACTTCGTTCAAAAGAGAAAACGTGCGTCCATATCGGGAATGGTGGGCTTGTATACAGCTTTCCGATCGGACTTACGTTTTTCGTAAAAACTTCGTAAGTACGCGTTTTTTTGCCCATTGAAAATGAATGGGCAGAACTTTGCATGCCCGTGGACGTCGCAATTTTTGAAATACTAAGATGAAACCAATTGAGGACCTGTAGAACTTATTGAGCTCTTTCCGAAAATATGCGTTACGAAAAGTTACGACGTACGGATTTCGTACGAATGTCGTACGAAGTGGCCCCATTGGAATGAATGGGGCCAATCGGAGGACGGCAGCTAGATCGAAGGACAGGTAGCTAGAACTCCAGTACTGTGTGTAATGGAGCAGCTATGGGATAAATCAGCGTTAGGTCAAAAGTTTGGACACCCCGGCCCCCCAGTACTGTGTGTAATGGAGCCACGGGTCAAAAGTTTGGACACCCCGGCCCCCCAGTACTGTGTGTAATGGAGCCACGGGTCAAAAGTTTGGACACCCCCGAACGGCCAGAGCAACCTAGCGTGCATAGCTGATTGATGTATTTGCACGTTGCGTAGCAACGTGCAAACACCATTTAATCTAATTTATGCATATACATCACCTAGCAACCACCTAGAAACACCATAGCAACCACCCCGGATACCATAGCAACACCTTAGCAACCGCCTAGCAACACCATAGCAACCACCTAGCAACCATCTAGCAACACCTTAGCAACCACCCCAGATACCATAGCAACACCTTAGCAACCCCCTAGCAACACCCTAGCAACCACCTAGCAACCACCTAGCAACACCTTAGCAACCACCCCGGATACCATAGCAACACCTTAGCAACCGCCTAGCAACACCCTAGCAACCACCTAGCAACACCTTAGCAAACACCCCGGATACCATAGCAACACCTTAGCAACCGCCTAGCAACACCCTAGCAACCACCTAGCAACCACCTAGCAACACCTTAGCAACCACCCCGGATACCATAGCAACACCTTAGCAACCGCCTAGCAACACCCTAGCAACCACCTAGCAACCACCTAGCAACACCTTAGCAACCACCCCGGATACCATAGCAACACCTTAGCAACCGCCTAGCAACACCCTAGCAACCACCTAGCAACCACCTAGCAACACCTTAGCAACCACCCCGGATACCATAGCAACACCTTAGCAACCGCCTAGCAACACCCTAGCAACCACCTAGCAACACCTTAGCAACCACCCCGGATACCATAGCAACACCTTAGCAACCGCCTAGCAACACCCTAGCAACCACCTAGCAACACCTTAGCAACCACCCCGGATACCATAGCAACACCTTAGCAACCGCCTAGCAACACCTTAGCAACCACCTAGCAACACCTTAGCAACCACCCCGGATACCATAGCAACACCTTAGCAACCGCCTAGCAACACCTTAGCAACCACCTAGCAACACCTTAGCAACCACCCCGGATACCATAGCAACACCTTACCAACCGCCTAGCAACACCCTAGCAACCACCTAGCAACCACCTAGCAACACCTTAGCAACCACCCCGGATACCATAGCAACACCCTAGCAACCACCTAGCAACACCTTAGCAACCACCCCGGATACCATAGCAACACCTTAGCAACCGCCTAGCAACACCTTAGCAACCACCTAGCAACCACCTAGCAACACCTTAGCAACCACCCCGGATACCATAGCAACACCTTAGCAACCGCCTAGCAACACCTTAGCAACCACCTAGCAACCACCTAGCAACACCTTAGCAACCACCTAGCAACACCTTAGCAACCACCCTGGATACCATAGCAACACCTTAGCAACCGCCTAGCAACACCTTAGCAACCACCTAGCAACACCTTAGCAACCACCCCAGATACCATAGCAACACCTTAGCAACCGCCTAGCAACACCTTAGCAACCACCTAGCAACCACTTAGCAACACCTTAGCAACCACCCCGGATACCATAGCCACACCTTAGCAACCACTTAGCAACACCTTAGCAACACCATAGCAGATACCAGCCAGCACTGCAATCACACTCGCAGTTTCTGTAGGAACTGCAATCTAGTTCTTCTTCTTCTTCTTCTTCTTATTATTATTAGTGTGATTGCAGTAATGCAATCACAGTATTGTTCTTCTTAAGTCTTATTCTTATTATTATTATTATTATTATTATTATTATTATTCCACCTGTTTTTTGTCCGGTTAACTAGTGCCGCAGTTTTCGAAATATCGACTTCGTTCAAAAGAGAAAACGTGCGTCCATATCGGGAATGGTGGGCTTGTATACAGCTTTCCGATCGGACTTACGTTTTTCGTAAAAACTTCGTAAGTACGCGTTTTTTTGACCATTGAAAATGAATGGGCAGAACTTTGCACGCCCGTGGACGTCGCAATTTTTGAAATACGAAGATGAAACCAATTGAGGACCTGTAGAACTTATTGAGCTCTTTCCGAAAATATGCGTTACGAAAAGTTACGACGTACGGATTTCGTACGAATGTCGTACGAAGTGGCCCCATTGGAATGAATGGGGCCAATCGGAGGACGGCAGCTAGATCGAAGGACAGGTAGCTAGAACTCCAGTACTGTGAGTGTATGGAGCAGCTATGGGATAAATCAGCGTTAGGTCAAAAGTTTGGACACCCCGGCCCCCCCCAGTACTGTGTGTAATGGAGCCATGGGTCAAAAGTTTGGACACCCCGGCCCCCCAGTACTGTGTGCAATGGAGCCACGGGTCAAAAGTTTGGACACCCCCGAACGGCCAGAGCAACCTAGCGTGCATAGCTGATTGATGTATTTGCACGTTGCGTAGCAACGTGCAAACACCATTTAATCAAATTTATGCATATACATCACCTAGCAACCACCTAGAAACACCATAGCAACCACCCCGGATACCATAGCAACACCTTAGCAACCACCTAGCAACTGCTTAGGAGTGACCTACCAACCACTTAGCAACACCATAGCAACCACCCTGGATACCATAGCAACACCTTAGCAACCGCCTAGCAACACCTTAGCAACCGCCTAGCAACCATCTAGCAACACCTTAGCAACCACCCCAGATACCATAGCAACACCTTAGCAACCGCCTAGCAACACCCTAGCAACCACCTAGCAACCACCTAGCAACACCTTAGCAACCACCCCGGATACCATAGCAACACCTTAGCAACCGCCTAGCAACACCCTAGCAACCACCTAGCAACCACCTAGCAACACCTTAGCAACCACCCCGGATACCATAGCAACACCTTATCAACTGCCTAGCAACACCCTAGCAACCACCTAGCAACCACCTAGCAACACCTTAGCAACCACCCCGGATACCATAGCAACACCTTAGCAACCACCTAGCAACACCCTAGCAACCACCTAGCAACACCTTGGCAACCACCCCGGATACCATAGCAACACCTTAGCAACCGGCTAGCAACACCTTAGCAACCACCTAGCAACCACTTAGCAACACCTTAGCAACCACCCCGGATACCATAGCAACACCTTAGCAACCGCCTAGCAACACCCTAGAAACCACCTAGCAACCACCTAGCAACACCTTAGCAACCACCCCGGATACCATAGCAACACCTTAGCAACCGCCTAGCAACACCCTAGCAACCACCTAGCAACCACCTAGCAACACCTTAGCAACCAACCCGGATACCATAGCAACACCTTAGCAACCGCCTAGCAACACCCTAGCAACCACCTAGCAACCACCTAGCAACACCTTAGCAACCACCCCGGATACCATAGCAACACCTTAGCAACTGCCTAGCAACACCCTAGCAACCACCTAGCAACCACCTAGCAACACCTTAGCAACCACCCCGGATACCATAGGAACACCTTAGCAACCGCCTAGCAACACCTTAGCAACCACCTAGCAACCACCTAGCAACCACCTAGCAACACCTTAGCAACCACCCCAAATACCATAGCAACACCTTAGCAACCGCCTAGCAACACCTTAGCAACCGCCTAGCAACACCTTAGCAACCACCTAGTAATCACCTAGCAACACCTTAGCAACCACCCCAGATACCATAGCAACACCTTAGCAACCGCCTAGCAACACCTTAGCAACCACCTAGCAACATCTTAGCAACCACCCCGGATACCATAGCAACACCTTAGCAACACCTTAGCACCAGCCAGCACTGCAATCACACTCGCAGTTTCTGCAGGAACTGCAATCTAGTTATTATTATTATTCCACCTGTTTTTTGTCCGGTTAACTAGTGCCGCAGTTTTCGAAATATCGACTTCGTTCAAAAGAGAAAACGTGCGTCCATATCGGGAATGGTGGGCTTGTATACAGCTTTCCGATCGGACTTACGTTTTTCGTAAAAACTTCGTAAGTACGCGTTTTTTTGACCATTGAAAATGAATGGGCAGAACTTTGCACGCCCGTGGACGTCGCAATTTTTGAAATACGAAGATGAAACCAATTGAGGACCTGTAGAACTTATTGAGCTCTTTCCGAAAATATGCGTTACGAAAAGTTACGTCGTACGGATTTCGTACGATTGTCGTACGAAGTGGCCCCATTGGAATGAATGGGGCCAATCGGAGGACGGCAGCTAGATCGAAGGACAGGTAGCTAGAACTCCAGTACTGTGTGTAATGGAGCAGCTATGGGATAAAACAGCATTAGGTCAAAAGTTTGGACACCCCGGCCCCCCAGTACTGTGTGTAATGGAGCCACGGGTCAAAAGTTTGGACACCCCGGCCCCCCAGTACTGTGTGTAATGGAGCCACGGGTCAAAAGTTTGGACACCCCCGAACGGCCAGAGCAACCTAGCGTGCATAGCTGATTGATGTATTTGCACGTTGCGTAGCAACGTGCAAACACCATTTAATCAAATTTATGCATATACATCACCTAGCAACCACCTAGAAACACCATAGCAACCACCCCGGATACCATAGCAACACCTTAGCAACCACCTAGCAACTGCTTAGTAGTGACCTACCAACCACTTAGCAACACCAAAGCAACCACCCTGGATACCATAGCAACACCTTAGCAACTGCCTAGCAACACCATAGCAACCATCTAGCAACACCTTAGCAACCACCCCGGATACCATAGCAACACCTTAGCAACCGCCTAGCAACACCCTAGCAACCACCTAGCAACACCTTAGCAACCACCCCGGATACCATAGCAACACCTTAGCAACCGCCTAGCAACACCCTAGCAACCACCTAGCAACCACCTAGCAACACCTTAGCAACCACCCCGGATACCATAGCAACACCTTAGCAACCGCCTAGCAACACCCTAGCAAGCACCTAGCAACCACCTAACAACACCTTAGCAACCACCCCGGATACCATAGCAACACCTTAGCAACCGCCTAGCAACACCCTAGCAACCACCTAGCAACCACCTAGCAACACCTTAGCAACCACCCCGGATACCATAGCAACACCTTAGCAACCGCCTAGCAACACCTTAGCAACCACCTAGCAACCACCTAGCAACACCTTAGCAACCACCCCGGATACCATAGCAACACCTTAGCAACCGCCTAGCAACACCCTAGCAACCACCTAGCAACCACCTAGCAACACCTTAGCAACCACCCCGGATACCATAGCAACACCTTAGCAACCGCCTAGAAACACCCTAGCAACCACCTAGCAACACCTTAGCAACCACCCCGGATACCATAGCAACACCTTAGCAACCGCCTAGCAACACCCTAGCAACCACCTAGCAACACCTTAGCAACCACCCCGGATACCATAGCAACACCTTAGCAACCGCCTAGCAACACCCTAGCAACCACCTAGCAACCACCTAGGAACACCTTAGCAACCACCCGGGATACCATAGCAACACCTTAGCAACCGCCTAGCAACACCTTAGCAACCACCTAGCAACCACCTAGCAACACCTTAGCAACCACCCCGGATACCATAGCAACACCTTAGCAACCGCCTAGCAACACCTTAGCAACCACCTAGCAACCACCTAGCAACACCTTAGCAACCACCCCGGATACCATAGCAACACCTTAGCAACCGCCTAGCAACACCCTAGCAACCACCTAGCAACCACCTAGCAACACCTTAGCAACCACCCCGGATACCATAGCAACACCTTAGCAACCGCCTAGCAACACCCTAGCAACCACCTAGCAACCACCTAGCAACACCTTAGCAACCACCCCGGATACCATAGCAACACCTTAGCAACCGCCTAGCAACACCCTAGCAACCACCTAGCAACCACCTAGCAACACCTTAGCAACCACCCCGGATACCATAGCAACACCTTAGCAACCGCCTAGCAACACCCTAGCAACCACCTAGCAACACCTTAGCAACCACCCCGGATACCATAGCAACACCTTAGCAACCGGCTAGCAACACCTTAGCAACCACCTAGCAACCACCTAGCAACACCTTAGCAACCACCCCGGATACCATAGCAACACCTTAGCAACCGCCTAGCAACACCCTAGCAACCACCTAGCAACCACCTAGCAACACCTTAGCAACCACCCCGGATACCATAGCAACACCTTAGCAACCGCCTAGCAACACCCTAGCAACCACCTAGCAACACCTTAGCAACCACCCCGGATACCATAGCAACACCTTAGCAACCGCCTAGCAACACCCTAGCAACCACCTAGCAACCACCTAGCAACACCTTAGCAACCACCCCGGATACCATAGCAACACCTTAGCAACCGCCTAGCAACACCCTAGCAACCACCTAGCAACCACCTAGCAACACCTTAGCAACCACCCCGGATACCATAGGAACACCTTAGCAACCGCCTAGCAACACCTTAGCAACCACCTAGCAACACCTTAGCAACCACCCCGGATACCATAGCAACACCTTAGCAACACCATAGCACATACCAGCCAGCACTGCAATCACACTCGCAGTTTCTGTAGGAACTGCAATCTAGTTATTCCACCTGTTTTTTGTCCGGTTAACTAGTGCCGCAGTTTTCGAAATATCGACTTCGTTCAAAAGAGAAAACGTGCGTCCATATCGGGAATGGTGGGCTTGTATACAGCTTTCCGATCGGACTTACGTTTTTCGTAAAAACTTCGTAAGTACGCGTTTTTTTGCCCATTGAAAATGAATGGGCAGAACTTTGCACGCCCGTGGACGTCGCAATTTTTGAAATACTAAGATGAAACCAATTGAGGACCTGTAGAACTTATTGAGCTCTTTCCGAAAATATGCGTTACGAAAAGTTACGACGTACGGATTTCGTACGAATGTCGTACGAAGTGGCCCCATTGGAATGAATGGGGCCAATCGGAGGACGGCAGCTAGATCGAAGGACAGGTAGCTAGAACTCCAGTACTGTGTGTAATGGAGCAGCTATGGGATAAATCAGCGTTAGGTCAAAAGTTTGGACACCCCGGCCCCCCAGTACTGTGTGTAATGGAGCCACGGGTCAAAAGTTTGGACACCCCGGCCCCCCAGTACTGTGTGTAATGGAGCCACGGGTCAAAAGTTTGGACACCCCCGAACGGCCAGAGCAACCTAGCGTGCATAGCTGATTGATGTATTTGCACGTTGCGTAGCAACGTGCAAACACCATTTAATCAAATTTATGCATATACATCACCTAGCAACCACCTAGAAACACCATAGCAACCACCCCGGATACCATAGCAACACCTTAGCAACCGCCTAGCAACACCATAGCAACCACCTAGCAACCATCTAGCAACACCTTAGCAACCACCCCAGATACCATAGCAACACCTTAGCAACCCCCTAGCAACACCCTAGCAACCACCTAGCAACCACCTAGCAACACCTTAGCAACCACCCCGGATACCATAGCAACACCTTAGCAACCGCCTAGCAACACCCTAGCAACCACCTAGCAACACCTTAGCAAACACCCCGGATACCATAGCAACACCTTAGCAACCGCCTAGCAACACCCTAGCAACCACCTAGCAACCACCTAGCAACACCTTAGCAACCACCCCGGATACCATAGCAACACCTTAGCAACCGCCTAGCAACACCCTAGCAACCACCTAGCAACCACCTAGCAACACCTTAGCAACCACCCCGGATACCATAGCAACACCTTAGCAACCGCCTAGCAACACCCTAGCAACCACCTAGCAACCACCTAGCAACACCTTAGCAACCACCCCGGATACCATAGCAACACCTTAGCAACCGCCTAGCAACACCCTAGCAACCACCTAGCAACCATCTAGCAACACCTTAGCAACCACCCCGGATACCATAGCAACACCTTAGCAACCGCCTAGCAACACCCTAGCAACCACCTAGCAACACCTTAGCAACCACCCCGGATACCATAGCAACACCTTAGCAACCGCCTAGCAACACCCTAGCAACCACCTAGCAACACCTTAGCAACCACCCCGGATACCATAGCAACACCTTAGCAACCGCCTAGCAACACCTTAGCAACCACCTAGCAACACCTTAGCAACCACCCCGGATACCATAGCAACACCTTAGCAACCGCCTAGCAACACCTTAGCAACCACCTAGCAACACCTTAGCAACCACCCCGGATACCATAGCAACACCTTAGCAACCGCCTAGCAACACCCTAGCAACCACCTAGCAACCACCTAGCAACACCTTAGCAACCACCCCGGATACCATAGCAACACCTTAGCAACCGCCTAGCAACACCCTAGCAACCACCTAGCAACCACCTAGCAACACCTTAGCAACCGCCTAGCAACCGCCTAGCAACACCCTAGCAACCACCTAGCAACACCTTAGCAACCACCCCGGATACCATAGCAACACCTTAGCAACCGCCTAGCAACACCCTAGCAACCACCTAGCAACACCTTAGCAACCACCCCGGATACCATAGCAACACCTTAGCAACCGCCTAGCAACACCTTAGCAACCACCTAGCAACACCTTAGCAACCACCCCGGATACCATAGCAACACCTTAGCAACCGCCTAGCAACACCTTAGCAACCACCTAGCAACACCTTAGCAACCACCCCGGATACCATAGCAACACCTTAGCAACCGCCTAGCAACACCCTAGCAACCACCTAGCAACCACCTAGCAACACCTTAGCAACCACCCCGGATACCATAGCAACACCTTAGCAACCGCCTAGCAACACCCTAGCAACCACCTAGCAACCACCTAGCAACACCTTAGCAACCGCCTAGCAACACCTTAGCAACCACCTAGCAACCACCTAGCAACACCTTAGCAACCACCCCGGATACCATAGCAACACCTTAGCAACCGCCTAGCAACACCTTAGCAACCACCTAGCAACCACCTAGCAACACCTTAGCAACCACCCTGGATACCATAGCAACACCTTAGCAACCGCCTAGCAACACCTTAGCAACCACCTAGCAACACCTTAGCAACCACCCCAGATACCATAGCAACACCTTAGCAACCGCCTAGCAACACCTTAGCAACCACCTAGCAACCACTTAGCAACACCTTAGCAACCACCCCGGATACCATAGCCACACCTTAGCAACCACTTAGCAACACCTTAGCAACACCATAGCAGATACCAGCCAGCACTGCAATCACACTCGCAGTTTCTGTAGGAACTGCAATCTAGTTATTATTATTATTCCACCTGTTTTTTGTCCGGTTAACTAGTGCCGCAGTTATCGAAATATCGACTTCGTTCAAAAGAGAAAACGTGCGTCCATATCGGGAATGGTGGGCTTGTATACAGCTTTCCGATCGCACTTACGTTTTTCGTAAAAACTTCGTAAGTACGCGTTTTTTTGACCATTGAAAATGAATGGGCAGAACTTTGCACGCCCGTGGACGTCGCAATTTTTGAAATACGAAGATGAAACCAATTGAGGACCTGTAGAACTTATTGAGCTCTTTCCGAAAATATGCGTTACGAAAAGTTACGACGTACGGATTTCGTACGAATGTCGTACGAAGTGGCCCCATTGGAATGAATGGGGCCAATCGGAGGACGGCAGCTAGATCGAAGGACAGGTAGCTAGAACTCCAGTACTGTGTGTAATGGAGCAGCTATGGGATAAAACAGCATTAGGTCAAAAGTTTGGACACCCCGGCCCCCCAGTACTGTGTGTAATGGAGCCACGGGTCAAAAGTTTGGACACCCCGGCCCCCCGAGTACTGTGTGTAATGGAGCCACGGGTCAAAAGTTTGGACACCCCCGAACGGCCAAAGCAACCTAGCGTGCATAGCTGATTGATGTATTTGCACGTTGCGTAGCAACGTGCAAACACCATTTAATCTAATTTATGCATATACATCACCTAGCAACCACCTAGCAACACCTTAGCAACCACCTAGCAACCACCTAGCAACACCTTAGCAACCACCCCGGATACCATAGCAACACCTTAGCAACCGCCTAGCAACACCTTAGCAACCACCTAGCAAACACCTAGCAACACCTTAGCAACCACCCCGGATACCATAGCAACACCTTAGCAACCGCCTAGCAACACCTTAGCAACCACCTAGCAACCACCTAGCAACACCTTAGCAACCACCCCGGATACCATAGCAACACCTTAGCAACCGCCTAGCAACACCTTAGCAACCACCTAGCAACCACCTAGCAACACCTTAGCAACCACCCCGGATACATAGCAACACCTTAGCAACCGCCTAGCAACACGCTAGCAACCACCTAGCAACCACCTAGCAACACCTTAGCAACCACCCCGGATACCATAGCAACACCTTAGCAACCGCCTAGCAACACCCTAGCAACCACCTAGCAACCACCTAGCAACACCTTAGCAACCACCCCGGATACCATAGCAACACCTTAGCAACCGCCTAGCAACACCCTAGCAACCACCTAGCAACCACCTAGCAACACCTTAGCAACCACCCAAGATACCATAGCAACACCTTAGCAACCGCCTAGCAACACCTTAGCAACCACCTAGCAACCACCTAGCAACACCTTAGCAACCACCCCGGATACCATAGCAACACCTTAGCAACCGCCTAGCAACACCCTAGCAACCACCTAGCAACCACCTAGCAACACCTTAGCAACCACCCCGGATACCATAGCAACACCTTAGCAACCGCCTAGCAACACCCTAGCAACCACCTAGCAACCACCTAGCAACACCTTAGCAACCACCCCGGATACCGTAGCAACACCTTAGCAACCGCCTAGCAACACCATAGCAACCACCTAGCAACCACCTAGCAACACCTTAGCAACCACCCAAGATACCATAGCAACACCTTAGCAACCGCCTAGCAACACCCTAGCAACCACCTAGCAACACCTTAGCAACCACCCCGGATACCATAGCAACACCTTAGCAACCGCCTAGCAACACCTTAGCAACCACCTAGCAACCACCTAGCAACACCTTAGCAACCACCCCAAATACCATAGCAACACCTTAGCAACCGCCTAGCAACACCTTAGCAACCGCCTAGCAACACCTTAGCAACCACCTAGCAACACCTTAGCAACCACCTAGCAACCACCTAGCAACACCTTAGCAACCACCCGGATACCATAGCAACACCTTAGCAACCGCCTAGCAACACCTTAGCAACCACCTAGCAACCACTTAGCAACACCTTAGCAACCACCCGGATACCATAGCAACACCTTAGCAACCGCCTAGCAACACCTTAGCAACCACCTAACAACACCTTAGCAACCACCCCGGATACCATAGCAACACCTTAGCAACACCATAGCAGATACCAGCCAGCACTGCAATCACACTCGCAGTTTCTGTAGGAACTGCAATCTAGTTCCACCTGTTTTTTGTCCGGTTAACTAGTGCCGCAGTTTTCGAAATATCGACTTCGTTCAAAAGAGAAAACGTGCGTCCATATCGGGAATGGTGGGCTTGTATACAGCTTTCCGATCGGACTTACGTTTTTCGTAAAAACTTCGTAAGTACGCGTTTTTTTGCCCATTGAAAATGAATGGGCAGAACTTTGCACGCCCGTGGACGTCGCAATTTTTGAAATACGAACATGAAACCAATTGAGGACCTGTAGAACTTATTGAGCTCTTTCCGAAAATATGCGTTACGAAAAGTTACGACGTACGGATTTCGTACGAATGTCGTACGAAGTGGCCCCATTGGAATGAATGGGGCCAATCGGAGGACGGCAGCTAGATCGAAGGACAGGTAGCTAGAACTCCAGTACTGTGTGTAATGGAGCAGCTATGGGATTAATCAGCGTTAGGTCAAAAGTTTGGACACCCTGGCCCCCCCCAGTACTGTGTGTAATGGAGCCATGGGTCAAAAGTTTGGACACCCCGGCCCCCCAGTACTGTGTGTAATGGAGCCACGGGTCAAAAGTTTTAATCTAATTTATGCATATAAATCACCTAGCAACCACCTAGAAACACCATAGCAACCACCACAGATACCATAGCAACACCTTAGCAACCGCCTAGCAACACCTTAGCAACCACCTAGCAACCACCTAGCAACACCTTAGCAACCTCCCCGGATACCATAGCAACACCTTAGCAACCGCCTAGCAACACCTTAGCAACCGCATAGCAACCACTTAGCAACACCTTAGCAACCACCCCGGATACCATAGCAACACCTTAGCAACCGCCTAGCAACCACCTAGCAACACCTTAGCAACCACCCCGGATACCATAGCAACACCTTAGCAACCGCCTAGCAACACCCTAGCAACCCCCTAGCAACACCTTAGCAACCACCCCGGATACCATAGCAACACCTTAGCAACCGCCTAGCAACACCTTAGCAACCACCTAGCAACCACTTAGCAACACCTTAGCAACCACCCCGGATACCATAGCAACACCTTAGCAACCGCCTAGCAACCACCTAGCAACCACCTAGCAACACCTTAGCAACCACCCCGGATACCATAGCAACACCTTAGCAACCGCCTAGCAACACCCTAGCAACCACCTAGCAACACCTTAGCAACCATCCCGGATACCATAGCAACACCTTAGCAACCGCCTAGCAATACCTTAGCAACCACCTAGCAACATCTTAGCAACCACCCCGGATACCATAGCAACACCTTAGCAACCACCTAGCAACACCTTAGCAACCACCTAGCAACACCTTAGCAGATACCAGCCAGCACTGCAATCACACTCGCAGTTTCTGCAGGAACTGCAATCTAGTTATTATTATTATTCTTACGCCTTTTTTTCTGTACGCTACTCCTCCTAGAGCTTTCAACGTAGAATCACGAAACTTTCACGGATCGTAGGACCTATGCCAACTTAGCGTGCTTGTGCTTTTTGGAGCGATTTATCGTACGGTTTTCGTAAAAACTTCGTAAACGTACGCATTTTTTCCCCATAGGAATGAATGGGGCGAAATTTTAAACGTCCGTAACCGCCACAATTTTTGAGATACGAAGACCAAATTTGGCGAGCTTATAGATCTTACCGAGATCTTTAAATTAATAGCAGGTTGCGAAGCGATACGACGTATGGTTTTCGTACAATTTTCGTACGAAGTTTTCCCATAGAAATGAATGGGGGGCCCAGAGTTCCATCTCGCACACGAGCAGCTCTGCGCACGGAACCCCTTCTCTCCCCTGCTCCTCCAGTACTGTGAGTGTATGGAGGAGCTGCTGTATGGAGCAGCTATCAGTCAAAAGTTTGGACACCCCGGCACCCCAGCCAGGGTTTAGCAACCACCTATTAACTGCTTAGCAACCATTCTCTCTTTCTCACTCTCTCTTTCGCTCTCTACTTCTCTAATTCTCACTCTCTTTCCCACTCTCTCTCTATTTCTATATTTCTCACTCTTTCTTTTGCTCTCTACTTCTCTACTTCTCACTCTCTCTTTTGCTCTCTACTTCTCTATTTCTCACTCTCTTTTGCTCTCTACTCCTCTATTTCTCACTCTCTTTCTCACTCTCTCTCTACGTCTCTATTTCTCACTCTATTTCTCACTCTCTCTCTACTTCTCTATCTCACTCTCTCTTTCTCACTCTCTCTACGTCTCTATTTCTCACTCTCTCTCTACTTCTCTATCTCACTCTCTCTTTCTCACTCTCTCTCTACTTCTCTAATTCTCACTCTATCTTTCCCACTCTCTCTCTACTTCTCTATTTCTCACTCTTTCTTTTGCTCTCTACTTCTCTACTTCTCACTCTCTCGTTTGCTCTCTACTTCTCTGTCTCACTCTCTCTTTTGCTCTGTACTTCTCACTCTCTCTTTTGCTCTCTACTTCTCTATTTCTCACTCTCTCTCTACGTCTCTATTTCTCACTCTCTCTCTACTTCTCTATTTCTCACTCTCTCTTTCTCACTCTTTTCTACGTCTCTATTTCTCACTCTCTCTACGTCTCTATTTCTCACTCTCTCTCTACGTCTCTATTTCTCACTCTCTCTCTCTACTTCTATATTTCTCACTCTCTCTACTTCTATATTTCTCACTCTCCTTTTCACTTTCTCTCTACGTCTCTATTTCTCTTTATTTCTCACTCTCTCTACTTCTATATTTCTCACTCTCTTTTTCACTCTCTCTCTACGTCTCTATTTCTCACTCTCTCTCTACTTCTCTATTTCTCACTCTCTTTCTCACTCTCTCTCTACGTCTCTATTTCTCACTCTCTCTACTTCTCTATTTCTCACTCTCTCTTTCTCACTCTCTCTCTACTTCTCTATTTCTCACTCTCTCTTTCTCACTCTCTCTACTTTTCTATGTCTCTTTCTTTCTACTTTTCTATTTCTCTATTTCTCTCTTACTCTCTCTTTATTTCTCGCTCTTCTCTCTACTTCTCTTTCACTCTACTTTTCTGTCTTGCTTTCTCTTTCTATCTATCTCTCTACTACATCCTTTTTCTTTCTCTACTTCTTTATTTCTCGATCTCTCTTTTTCCCTAATTCTCTTTCTCTCGTTCAATATTTCTCTCTACTTGTCACTCTTTTTCTCACATTCTCGGGTGTTCTTTCTCTACTTCTCACGCTGATTTTCTCTCTACTTCTCTATTTCAGGCTCTCCCTTTTTCTGTACTTCTACATTTAACACTCTTTCTTTTTATCTACTACTGCCTAGGAACCAGTTAGATACACCTTAGCAACCACCTGGAAAACATTAGCAACTGCCTAGCAACCACTTAGCAACCCTGTGTAATACGTTAGCAACTGCCTAGCAACCAGATAGCAACACCTTAGCAACCACCTGGAAAACGTTAGCAACTGCCTAGCAACTGCTTAGCAACCACTTTAGAAATGGTAGCAACTGCCTAGCGACCAGTTAGATACACCTAGCAACACCTTAGCAACCACCCCAGATACCATAGCAACATCTTAGCAACCACCTAGCAACACCTTAGCAACCACCCTAGACACCATAGCAACACCTTAGCAACCGCCTAGCAACACCTTAGCAACCACCTTGCAACCACCTAGCAACACCTTAGCAACCACCCCGGATACCATAGCAACACCTTAGCAACCACCTAGCAACACCTTAGCAACCACCTAGCAACACCTTAGCAACCACCTAGCAACACCTTAGCAACCACCCTGGATACCATAGCAACACCTTAGCAACCACCTAGCAACACCCTAGCAACCACCTAGCAACCACCTAGCAACACCTTAGCAACCACC
This sequence comes from Astyanax mexicanus, assembly GCF_023375975.1. Classification (NCBI taxonomy): domain Eukaryota; kingdom Metazoa; phylum Chordata; class Actinopteri; order Characiformes; family Acestrorhamphidae; genus Astyanax; species Astyanax mexicanus. The sequence continues at coordinate 46,291,263 of NC_064408.1, forward strand.
CTGGATACCATAGCAACACCTTAGCAACCACCTAGCAACACCTTAGCAACCACCTAGAAACACCTTAGCAACCACCCAGGATACCATAGCAACACCTTAGCAACCACCTAGCAACACCTTAGCAACCACCCTGGATACCATAGCAACACCTTAGCAACCACCTAGCAACACCTTAGCAACCACACCATAGCATCCACCCCGGATACCATAGCAACACTTAAGCAACCACCTAGCAACACCTTAGCAACCACCCTGGATACCATAGCAACACCTTAGCAACTGCCTAGCAACCACCTAGCAACACCTTAGCAACCACCCAGGATACCATAGCAACACCTTAGCAACCACCTAGCAACACCTTAGCAACCACCTAGCAACACCTTAGCAACCACCTAGAAACACCTTAGCAACCACCCAGGATACCATAGCAACACCTTAGCAACTGCCTAGCAACCACCTAGCAACACCTTAGCAACCACCCAGGATACCATAGCAACACCTTAGCAACCACCTAGCAACACCTTAGCAACCACCCCGGATACCATAGCAACACCTTAGCAACCACCTAGCAACACCTTAGCAACCACCCTGGATACCATAGCAACACCTTAGCAACCACCTAGCAAAACCTTAGCAACCACCTAGCAACACCCTAGCAACCACCTAGCAACACCTTAGCAACCACCTTGCAACCACCTAGCAACACCTTAGCAACCACCCCGGATACCATAGCAACACCTTAGCAACCACCTAGCAACACCTTAGCAACCACCTAGCAATACCTTAGCAACCACCCTGGATACCAAATCAACACCTTAGCAACCACCTAGCAACACCCTAGCAACCACCTAGCAACCACCTAGCAACACCTTAGCAACCACCCTGGATACCATAGCAACACCTTAGCAACCACCTAGCAACACCTTAGCAACCACCCCGGATACCATAGCAACACCATAGCAACCACCTAGCAACACCTTAGCAACCACCTAGCAACACCTTAGCAACCACCCTGGATACCATAGCAACCGCCTAGCAACACCCTAGCAACCACCTAGCAACACCTTAGCAACCACCCTGGATACCATAGCAACACCTTAGCAACCACCTAGCAACACCTTAGCAACCAACCCGGATACCATAGCAACACCTTAGCAACCACCCCGGATCCCATAGCAACACCTTAGCAACCACCTAGCAACCCTCTAGCAACCACCTAGCAACACCTTAGCAACCACCCCAGATACCATAGCAACACCTTAGCAACCACCTAGCAACACCTTAGCAACCACCCCAGATACCATAGCAACCAGTTAGCAACCACCTGGAAAATATTAGAAACTGCCTAATAACCACTTAAAAACCATTTGGAATACGTTAGGAATTGCCTAGCAACAAGTTAGCAACAGCTTAGCAACCACCTGGAATATGTTCGCAACTGCCTAGCAACCAATTAGCAAGCACTAAGCAACGATGTGGACTACATTAGCAACTGCCTAGCAACTACCTAGCAACCACTTAGCAACACTTTACTTTATAAGATAATTATAAGCTTTTCACCATGTTAGCCAAAACTTTTTGGACTTCAACATTTAGCCGAAAGTCAACAGCATAGCAACCACTCTTCACACGCTTTAGACAGAAATATCTTAGCAACCATTTTAACTATTCAACGTTATTAACTATTTAACGTACTTTTCCAAGCCAACTTAAAGTTCGTTATCGAACTTTCCTTTTCTAGTTATTATTATTATTATTATTATTCTCGCCACGTTTTATAAACAACTACTCCTCCTAGAGCTTTCGAGCTAGAACCACGAAACTTCACACAATGGTAGAACTTATAGCCGCGGGGTGTGCTTGTGCTTTTTGGAGCGATACATCGTACGATTTTCGTAAAAACTTCGTAAACGTACGCCCTTTTTTCCATAGACAATGAACTAGAAGAATTTTGAATGGCTGTGAGCCTCACAATTTTTGAGATACGAAGACGAAATTCAGATGGTCTATAGAACTTAGTGAGTTCTTTCCGAAAATATGCTTTACGAAACGATATGTCGTACGGATTTCGTACAAATGTCGTACGAAGTTGCCCCATAGAAATGAATGGGGGGCCCAGAGTTCCATCTCGCACACAAGCAGCTCTGCGCACGGAACCCCTTCTCTCCCCTGCTCCTCCAGTACTGTGAGTGTATGGAGGAGCTGCTGTATGGAGCAGCTATCAGTCAAAAGTTTGGACACCCCGGCACCCCAGTCAGGGCTTTGCAACCACCTATTAACTGCTTAGCAACCACCTTAGCAACCACCTGGAAAACTTTAGCAACTGCCTAGCAACCACTTAGCAACCACTTTAGAAATGATGGCAACTGCCTTGCAACACCTTAGCAACCACCTGGAAAATATTAGAAACTGCCTAGCAACCACGTAGCAACCATGTGGAATAAATTAGCAACTGCCTAGCAACCAGTTAGCAACCACCTGGAAAACGTTAGCAACTGCCTAGCAACTGCTTAGCAACCACTTTAGAAATGACAGCAACTGTCTAGCAACCACTTAGCAACCATTTGGAATATGTTGGCAACTGCCTAGCAACTACTTTAAATTGATAGCAACTGCCTAGCAACCAGTTAGCTGCTGCCTTAGCAACTGCCTTAGCAACCACCCGGAAAACGTTAGCAACTGCCTAGCAACCACTTAGCAACCACTTTAGAAATGATAGCAACTGTCTAGCAACCACTTAGCAACCATGTGGAATACGTTAGCAACTGCCTAGCAACTACTTTAAAAATAATAGCAGCTGCCTAGCAACCAGTTAGCTACACCTTAGCAACCACCTGGAAAATGTTAGCAACTGCCTAGCAACCATTTAGCAACCACTTTAGAAATGATGGCAACTGCCTAGCAACCAGTTAGCAACACCTTAGCAACCACCTGGAAAACGTTAGCAACTGCCTAGCAACCACTTGGCAACTACTTAGCAACCATGTGGAATACGTTAGCAACTGCCTAGCAACCAGTTAGCTACACCTTAGCAACCACCTGGAAAAGGTTAGCAACTGCCTAGCAACCGCTTAGCAACCACTTTAGAAATGATAGCAAACTGTCTAGCAACCACTTAGCAACTATGTGGAATGTGTTGGCAACTGCCTAGCAACTACTTTAAAAATGATAGCAACTGCCTAGCAACCAGTTAGCTACACCTTAGCAACCACTTGGAAAACGTTAGCAACTGCCTAGCAACCACTTAGCAACCACTTTAGAAATGATAGCAACTGCCTAGCAACCAGTTAGCTACACCTTAGCAACCACTTGGAAAACGTTAGCAACTGCCTAGCAACCACTTAGCAACCACTTTAGAAATGATAGCAACTGCCTAGCAACCACTTAGCAACACCTTAGCAACCACTAGGAAAACGTTAGCAACTGCCTAGCAACCACTTAGCAACACCTTAGCAACCACTAGGAAAACGTTAGTAACTGCCTTGCAACCACTTAGCAACCACTTTAGTAATGATAGCAACTGCCTAGCAACCACTTAGCAACACCTTAGCAACCACTAGGAAAACGTTAGCAACTGCTTAGCAACCACATTAGTAATGATAGCAACTGCCTAGCAACCACTTAGCAACACCTTAGCAACCACTAGGGAAACGTTAGAAACTGCCTAGCAACCACTTTAGAAATTATAGCAACTGCCTAGCAACCACTTAACAACATCTTAGCAACCACCTGGAAAATGTTAGCAACTGCCTAGCAACCACTTAGCAACCATGTGGAATATGTTAGCAACTGCCTAGCAACTGCTTAGCAACCACTTTAGAACCGATAGCAACTGCCTAGCAACCACTTAGCAACACCTTAGCAACCACTAGGAAAACGTTAGCAACTGCCTAGCAACCACTTAGCAACCACTTTAGTAATGATAGCAACTGCCTAGCAACCACTTAGCAACACCTTAGCAACCACTAGGAAAACGTTAGCAACTGCCTAGCAACCACTTTAGAAATTATTGCAACTGCCTAGCAACCAGTTAGCTACACCTTAGCAACCACTTGGAAAACGTTAGCAACTGCCTAGCAACCACTTAGCAACCACTTTAGAAATGATAGCAACTGCCTAACAACCACTTAGCAACACCTTAGCAACCACTAGGGAAACGTTAGAAACTGCCTAGCAACCACTTTAGAAATTATAGCAACTGCCTAGCAACCACTTAACATCTTAGCAACCACCTGGAAAATGTTAGCAACTGCCTAGCAACCACTTAGCAACCATGTGGAATATGTTGCCAACTGCCTAGCAACTGCTTAGCAACCACTTTAGAACCGATAGCAACTGCCTAGCAACCACTTAGCAACACCTTAGCAACCACTAGGAAAACGTTAGCAACTGCCTAGCAATCACTTAGCAACCACTTTAGTAATGATAGCAACTGCCTAGCAACCACTTAGAAACACCTTAGCAACCACTAGGAAAACGTTAGCAACTGCCTAGCAACCACTTTAGAAATTATAGCAACTGCCTAGCAACCACTTTAGAAATGATAGCAACTGCCTAGCAACCACTTAACAACATCTTATCAGCCACCTGGAAAATGTTAGCAACTGCCTAGCAACCACTTAGCAACCATGTGGAATATGTTAGCAACTGCCTAGCAACTTCTTAGCAACCACTTTAGAAATGATAGCAACTGCCTAGCAACCAGTTAGCTATACTTTAGCCACCACTTGGAAAACGTTAGCAACTGCTTAGCAACCGTGTGGAATACGTTAGCAACTGCCTAGCAACTGCTTAGCAACACCTAAGCAACCACCTGGAAAACGTTAGCAACTGCCTAGCAAACGCTTAGCAACCACTTTAGTAATGATCACAACTACCTAGCAACCACTTAGCAACCATTTTAACTTTTCAACGTTATTAGCGTACTTTTCCAAGCCAACTTAAAGTTCGTTCACGAACTTTGCCTTTTCTAGTTAAGTTGGCTTGGAAAAGCCAACTTACTGTTCTTCGTAATCTTCTTATTAAGTTGGCTTGGAAAAGCCAACTTATTGTTCTTCGTAATCTTCTTATTATTATTAAGTTGGCTTGGAAAAGCCAACTTACTGTTCTTCGTAATCTTCTTATTATTATTATTATTATTATTATTATTCCGCGCTCAAATTTCTATACGCATCTCCTCCTAGGGCTTTTGACGTAGAATCACGAAATTTTGCAGTATCGTAGGACCTATACCCGAATAGGTTGCTTGTGCTTTTTTAAGCGATACATTGTACGGTTTTCGTAAAAACTTCGTAAACGTACGCTTTTTTTTCCCATAGGAAATGAATGGGGGACAACTTTGAACGTTTGTGTAGGTAACAATTTTTGACATACAAAGACAAAAATCGGACGGTCTATAGAACTTACCGCGTTCTTTCCGAAAATTTTAACGTTTCGACGATACGTCGTACGGTTTTCGTACAAATGTCGTACGAAGTTTTCCCATTGAAATGAATGGGGGGCCCAGAGTTCCATCTCACACACGAGCAGCTCTGCGCACGGAACCCCTTCTCTCCCCTGCTCCTCCAGTACTGTGAGTGTATGGAGGAGCTGCTGTATGGAGCAGCTATCAGTCAAAAGTTTGGACACCCCGGCACCCCAGCCAGGGCTTAGCAACCACCTAATAACTGCTTAGCAACCACCTTAGCAACCACCTGGAAAACGTTAGCAACTGCCTAGCAACCACTTAGCAACACCTTAGCAACCACCTGGAAAACGTTAGCAACTGCCTAGCAACCACTTAGCAACTGCTTAGCAACCACTTAGCAACTGCCTAGCAACCACTTGGAAAACGTTAGCAACTGCCTAGCAACCACTTAGCAACTGCCTAGCAACCACCTGGAAAACGTTAGCAACTGCCTAGCAACCACTTAGCAACCACCGGGAAAACGTTAGCAACTGCCTAGCAACCACTTAGCAACTGCCTAGCAACCACTTGGAAAACGTTAGCAACTGCCTAGCAACCACTTAGCAACTGCCTAGCAACCACCTGGAAAACGTTAGCAACTGCCTAGCAACCACTTAGCAACCACCTGGAAAACGTTAGCAACTGCCTAGCAACCACTGAGCAACCACCTGGAAAACGTTAGCAACTGCCTAGCAACCACTTAGCAACTGCCTAGCAACCACCTGGAAAACGTTAGCAACTGCCTAGCAACCACTTAGCAACCACCTGGAAAACGTTAGCAACTGCCTAGCAACCACTTAGCAACTGCCTAGCAACCACTTGGAAAACGTTAGCAACTGCCTAGCAACCACTTAGCAACTGCCTAGCAACCACCTGGAAAACGTTAGCAACTGCCTAGCAACCTCTTAGCAACCACCTGGAAAACGTTAGCAACTGCCTAGCAACCACTTAGCAGCAGCCTAGCAACCACCTGGAATATGTTAGCAACTACCTAGCAACCACTTAGCAACCACCTGGAAAATGTTAGCAACTGCCTAGCAACCACTTAGCAACTGCCTAGCAACCACTTGGAAAACGTTAGCAACTGCCTAGCAACCACTTAGCAACCACTTTAGAAATGATAGCAACTGCCTAGCAAACACTTAGCATACACATGGAAAACGTTAACAACTGCCTAGCAACCACTTTAGAAATGATAGCAACTGCCTAGCAACCACTTAGCAACACCTTAACAACCACTAGGAAAACGTTAGCAACTGCCTTGCAACCACTTAGCAACCACTTTAGAAATGATAGCAACTGCCTAGCAACCACTTAGCAACCACATGGAAAACGTTAGCAACTGCCTAGCAACCACTTTAGAAACGATAGCAACTGCCTAGCAACCACTTAGCAACACCTTAGCAACCACCTGGAAAACGTTAGCAACTGCCTAGCAACCACTTAGCAACACCTTAGCAACCACCTGGAAAACGTTAGCAACTGCCTAGCAACCACTTAGCAACACCTTAGCAACCACCTGGAAAACGTTAGCAACTGCCTAGCAACCACTTAGCAACCACTTTAGAAATGATAGCAACTGCCTAGCAACCACTTACCAACACCTTAGCAACCATTAGGAAAACGTTAGCAACTGCCTAGCAACCACTTAGCAACCACTTTAGAAATGATAGCAACTGCCTAGCAACCAGTTATCAATAGCTTAACAACCACCTGGAAAACATTAGCAACTGCCTAGCAACAGCTTAGCAACCTTTTCAGAAATGATAGCAACTGCCTAGCAACACATTAGCAATCAAAAGTTTAACCAAATTTTTACGATTTCAGCATTTAAACAAGCGTTTTTAGATTTCAGTGTTTAATCAAGCGTTTTTAGATTTCAGCGTTTAACCAAACGTTTTTAGATTTCAGCGTTTAATCAAACGTTTTTAGATTTCAGCGTTTAACTAAATGTTTTTAGATTTCAGCGTTTAACCAAACGTTTTTAGATTTCAGCGTTTAATCAAACGTTTTTAGATTTCAGCGTTTAATCAAACGTTTTTAGATTTCAGCGTTTAACCAAATGTTTTTAGATTTCAGCGTTTAACCAAACGTTTTTAGATTTCAGCGTTTTTGGCATTTAGCGTTAGCCAAAAGTTAACAGCATATCAATGACTCTTCACACTCTTCAGACGGAAAAAGCTTAGCAACCATTTTAACTTTTTAACGTTATTAGTGTTCTTTTCCAAGCCAACTTAAAGTTCGTTCACGAACTTTGCCTTTTCTAGTTAAGTTGGCTTGGAAAAGCCAACTTATTGTTCTTCGTAATCTTCTTATTATTATTATTATTATTATTATTCCGCGCTTTTTTTGTTGTACGCATCTCCTCCTACAGCTTTTGACGTAGAATCACGAAATTTTACAGTATCGTAGTACCTATAGCGGTTCAGGTTGCTTGTGCTTTTTGAAGCGATATATCGTACGGTTTTCGTAAAAACTTCGTAAACGTATGCATTTTTTTCCCATAGGAATGAATGGGGCCAAATTTTAAACGTCCGTAACTGCCACAATTTTTGAGATACGAACACCAAATTCGGCGAGCTTATAGATCTTATGGAGATCTTTAAATTAATAGGAGGTTGCGAAGTGATACGACGTACGGTTTTCGTACAATTGTCGTACGAAGTTTTCCCATAGAAATGAATGGGGGGCCCAGAGTTCCATCTCACACAGGAGCAGCTCTGAGCACGGAACCCCTTCTCTCCCCTGCTCCTCCAGTACTGTGAGTGTATGGAGGAGCTGCTGTATGGAGCAGCTATCAGTCAAAAGTTTGGACACCCCGGCACCCCAGCCAGGTTTTAGCAACCACCTATTAACTGCTTAGCAACCAGTTAGCAACACCTTAGCAACCAGCTGGAAAACGTTAGCAACTGCCTAGCAACCACTTAGCAACAACTTAGCAACCACTTTAGAAATTATAGCAACTGCCTAGCAACCAGTTAGCAACCACTTAGCAAACACCTGGAAAACGTTAGCAACTGCCTAGCAACCACTTGGAAAACGTTAGCAACTGCCTAGCAACCACTTAGCAACTGCCTAGCAACCACCTGGAATACGTTAGCAACTGCCTAGCAACCACTTAGCAACCACCTGGAAAACATTAGCAACTGCCTAGCAACCACTGAGCAACCACCTGGAAAACGTTAGCAACTGCCTAGCAACCACTTAGCAACTGCCTAGCAACCACCTGGAATACGTTAGCAACTGCCTAGCAACCACTTAGCAACCACCTGGAAAACGTTAGCAACTGCCTAGCAACAACTTAGCAACTGCCTAGCAACCACCTGGAAAATGTTAGCAACTGCCTAGCAACCACTTAGCAACCACCTGGAAAATGTTAGCAACTGCCTAGCAACCACTTAGCAACTGCCTAGCAACCACTTGGAAAACGTTAGCAACTGCCTAGCAACCACTTAGCAACTGCCTAGCAACCACCTGGAAAACGTTAGCAACTGCCTAGCAACCACTTAGCAACCACCTGGAAAACGTTAGCAACTGCCTAGCAACCACTTAGCAACTGCCTAGCAACCACTTGGAAAACGTTAGCAACTGCCTAGCAACCACTTAGCAACTGCCTAGCAACCACCTGGAATACGTTAGCAACTGCCTAGCAACCACTTAGCAACCACCTGGAAAACATTAGCAACTGCCTAGCAACCACTGAGCAACCACCTGGAAAACGTTAGCAACTGCCTAGCAACCACTTAGCAACTGCCTAGCAACCACCTGGAATACGTTAGCAACTGCCTAGCAACCACTTAGCAACCACCTGGAAAACGTTAGCAACTGCCTAGCAACAACTTAGCAACTGCCTAGCAACCACCTGGAAAACGTTAGCAACTGCCTAGCAACCACTTAGCAACCACCTGGAAAACGTTAGCAACTGCCTAGCAACCACTTAGCAACTGCCTAGCAACCACTTGGAAAACGTTAGCAACTGCCTAGCAACCACTTAGCAACTGCCTAGCAACCACCTGGAAAACGTTAGCAACTGCCTAGCAACCACTTAGCAACCACCTGGAAAACGTTAGCAACTGCCTAGCAACCACTTAGCAGCTGCCTAGCAACCACCTGGAATATGTTAGCAACTACCTAGCAACCACTTAGCAACCACCTGGAAAATGTTAGCAACTGCCTAGCAACCACTTAGCAACTGCCTAGCAACCACTTGGAAAACGTTAGCAACTGCCTAGCAACCACTTAGCAACTGCCTAGCAACCACCTGGAAAACGTTAGCAACTGCCTAGCAACCACTTAGCAACCACCTGGAAAACGTTAGCAACTGCCTAGCAACCACTTAGCAACTACTTTAGAAATGAAAGCAACTGCCTAGCAACCACTTAGCAACACCTTAACAACCATTGGGAAAACGTTAGCAACTGCCTAGCAACCACTTTAGAAATGATAGCAACTGCCTAGCAACCACTTAGCAGCTGCCTAGCAACCACCTGGAATATGTTAGCAACTACCTAGCAACCACTTAGCAACCACCTGGAAAATGTTAGCAACTGCCTAGCAACCACTTAGCAACTGCCTAGCAACCACTTGGAAAACGTTAGCAACTGCCTAGCAACCACTTAGCAACTGCCTAGCAACCACCTGGAAAACGTTAGCAACTGCCTAGCAACCACTTAGCAACCACCTGGAAAACGTTAGCAACTGCCTAGCAACCACTTAGCAACTACTTTAGAAATGAAAGCAACTGCCTAGCAACCACTTAGCAACACCTTAACAACCATTGGGAAAACGTTAGCAACTGCCTAGCAACCACTTTAGAAATGATAGCAACTGCCTAGCAACCACTTAGCAACACCTTAACAACCACTAGGAAAACGATAGCAACTGCCTAGCAACCACTTAGCAACCACTTTAGAAATGATAGCAACTGCCTAGCAACCACTTAGCAACACCTTAACAACCACTAGGAAAACGATAGCAACTGCATAGCAACCACTTAGCAACCACTTTAGAAATGATAGCAACAACCTAGCAACACCCTAGCAACCACCTAGCAACACCTTAGCAACCACCTGTTATATGTTAGCAATTGCCTAGCAACCAGTTAGCAACAGCTTAGCAACCACCTGGAAAACATTAGCAATTGCCTAGCAACAGCTTAGCAACCTTTTTAGAAATGATAGCAACTGCCTAGCAACACATTAGCAATCAAAAGTTTAACCAAAAGTTTTACGATTTCAGCATTTAAACCAGCGTTTTTAGATTTCAGCGTTTAACCAAACGTTTTTAGATTTCAGCATTTAATCAAACGTTTTTAGATTTCAGCGTTTAACCAAATGTTTTTAGATTTCATCTTTTAACCAAACGTTTTTAGATTTCAGCGTTTAATCAAACATTTTTAGATTTCAGCGTTTAACAAATGTTTTTAGATTTCAGCGTTTAACCAAATGTTTTTAGATTTCAGCGTTTTTAGCATTTAGCGTTAACAGCATATCAATGACTCTTCACACTCTTCAGACGGAAAAAGTTTAGCAACCATTTTAACTTTTTAACGTTATTAGCGTTCTTTTCCAAGCCAACTTAAAGTTCGTTCACGAACTTTACCTTTTCTAGTTATTATTATTATTATTATTCCGCGCTTTTTTTGTTGTACGCATCTCCTCCTACAGCTTTTGACGTAGAATCACGAAATTTTACAGTATCGTAGTACCTATAGCGGTTCAGGTTGCTTGTGCTTTTTGAAGCGATATATTGTACGGTTTTCGTAAAAACTTCGTAAACGTACGCATTTTTTTCCCATAGGAATGAATGGGGCCAAATTTTAAACGTCCGTAACTGCCACAATTTTTGAGATACGAACACCAAATTCGGCGAGCTTATAGATCTTATCGAGATCTTTAAATTAATAGCAGGTTGCGAAGTGATACGACGTACGGTTTTCGTACAAATGTCGTACGAAGTTTTCCCATAGAAATGAATGGGGAGCCCAGAGTTCCATCTCACACACGAGCAGCTCTGCGCACGGAACCCCTTCTCTCCCCTGCTCCTCCAGTACTGTGAGTGTATGGAGGAGCTGCTGTATGGAGCAGCTATCAGTCAAAAGTTTGGACACCCCGGCACCCCAGCCAGGTTTTAGCAACCACCTATTAACTGCTTAGCAACCACTTAGCAACACCTTAGCAACCACCTGGAAAACGTTAGCAACTGCCTAGCAACCACTTAGCAACAACTTAGCAACCACTTTAGAAATTATAGCAACTGCCTAGCAACCAGTTAGCAACCACTTAGCAAACACCTGGAAAACGTTAGCAACTGCCTAGCAACTGCCTAGCAACCACTTAGCAACCACCTGGAAAACGTTAGCAACTGCCTAGCAACCACTTAGCAACTGCCTAGCAACCACCTGGAAAACGTTAGCAACTGCCTAGCAACCACTTAGCAGCTGCCTAGCAACCACCTGGAATACGTTAGCAACTACCTAGCAACCACTTAGCAACCACCTGGAAAAAGTTAGCAACTGCCTAGCAACCACTTAGCAACTGCCTAGCAACCACCTGGAATACGTTAGCAACTGCCTAGCAACCACTTAGCAACCACCTGGAAAACGTTAGCAACTGCCTAACAACAACTTAGCAACTGCCTAGCAACCACCTGGAAAACGTTAGCAACTGCCTAGCAACCACTTAGCAACCACCTGGAAAACGTTAGCAACTGCCTAGCAACCACTTAGCAACTGCCTAGCAACCACCTGGAAAACATTAGCAACTGCCTAGCAACCACTTAGCAACCACCTGGAAAACGTTAGCAACTGCCTAGCAACCACTTAGCAACCACCTGGAAAACGTTAGCAACTGCCTAGCAACCACTTAGCAGCTGCCTAGCAACCACCTGGAATATGTTAGCAACTACCTAGCAACCACTTAGCAACCACCTGGAAAATGTTAGCAACTGCCTAGCAACCACTTAGCAACTGCCTAGCAACCACTTGGAAAACATTAGCAACTGCCTAGCAACCACTTAGCAACTGCCTAGCAACCACCTGGAAAACGTTAGCAACTGCCTAGCAACCACTTAGCAACCACCTGGAAAACGTTAGCAACTGCCTACCAACCGCTTAGCAACCACCTGGAAAACGTTAGCAACTGCCTAGCAACCACTTAGCAACTGCCTAGCAACCACCTGGAATATGTTAGCAACTGCCTAGCAACCACTTAGCAACCACCTGGAAAACGTTAGCAACTGCCTAGCAACCACTTAGCAACTGCCTAGCAACCACCTGGAATACGTTAGCAACTGCCTAGCAACCACTTAGCAACCACCTGGAAAACGTTAGCAATTGCCTAGCAACCACTTAGCAACTGCCTAGCAACCACCTGGAATATGTTAGCAACTGCCTAGCAACCACTTAGCAACCACCTGGAAAACGTTAGCAACTGCCTAGCAACCACTAAGCAACTGCCTAGCAACCACTTGGAAAACGTTAGCAACTGCCTAGCAACCACTTAGCAACTGCCTAGCAACCACCTGTTATATGTTAGCAACTGCCTAGCAACTAGTTAGCAACAGCTTAGCAACCACCTGGAAAACATTAGCAATTGCCTAGCAACAGCTTAGCAACCTTTTCAGAAATAATAGCAACCGCCTAGCAACACATTAGCAATCAAAAGTTTAACCAAAAGTTTTACGATTTCAGCATTTAAACAAGCGTTTTTAGATTTCAGCGTTTAACCAAACGTTTTTAGATTTCAGCGTTTAATCAAACGTTTTTAGATTTCAGCGTTTAACCAAATGTTTTTAGATTTCAGCGTTTAACCAAACGTTTTTAGATTTCAGCGTTTAATCAAACATTTTTAGATTTCAGCGTTTAACCAAATGTTTTTAGATTTCAGCGTTTTTAGCATTTAGTGTTAACAGCAAATCAATGACTCTTCACACTCTTCAGACGGAAAAAGCTTAGCAACCATTTTAACTTTTTAACGTTATTAGCGTTCTTTTCCAAGTCAACTTAAAGTTCGTTCACGAACTTTACCTTTTCTAGTTATTATTATTATTATTATTATTATTCCGCGCTCAAATTTCTATACGCATCTCCTCCTAGGGCTTTTGACGTAGAATCACGAAATTTTGCAGTATCGTAGGACCTATACCCGATTAGGTTGCTTGTGCTTTTTTAAGCGATACATCGTACGGTTTTCGTAAAAACTTCGTAAACGTACGCTTTTTTTTCCCATAGGAAATGAATGGGGGACAACTTTGAACGTTTGTGTAGGTAACAATTTTTGACATACAAAGATAAAAATCGGACGGTCTATAGAACTTACCGCGTTCTTTCCGAAAATTTTAACGTTTCGACGATACGTCATACGGTTTTCGTACAAATGTCGTACGAAGTTTTCCCATAGAAATGAATGGGGGGCCCAGAGTTCCATCTCACACACGAGCAGCTCTGCGCACGGAACCCCTTCTCTCCCCTGCTCCTCCAGTACTGTGAGTGTATGGAGGAGCTGCTGTATGGAGCAGCTATCAGTCAAAAGTTTGGACACCCCGGCACCCCAGCCAGGGCTTAGCAACCACCTAATAACTGCTTAGCAACCACCTTAGCAACCACCTGGAAAACGTTAGCAACTGCCTAGCAACCACTTAGCAACACCTTAGCAACCACCTGGAAAACGTTAGCAACTGCCTAGCAACCACTTAGCAACTGCCTAGCAACCACTTGGAAAACGTTAGCAACTGCCTAGCAACCACTTAGCAACTGCCTAGCAACCACCTGGAATACGTTAGCAACTGCCTAGCAACCACTTAGCAACCACCTGGAAAACGTTAGCAACTGCCTAGCAACCACTGAGCAACCACCTGGAAAACGTTAGCAACTGCCTAGCAACCACTTAGCAACTGCCTAGCAACCACCTGGAATACGTTAGCAACTGCCTAGCAACCACTTAGCAACCACCTGGAAAACGTTAGCAACTGCCTAGCAACAACTTAGCAACTGCCTAGCAACCACCTGGAAAATGTTAGCAACTGCCTAGCAACCACTTAGCAACCACCTGGAAAACGTTAGCAACTGCCTAGCAACCACTTAGCAACTGCCTAGCAACCACTTGGAAAACGTTAGCAACTGCCTAGCAACCACTTAGCAACTGCCTAGCAACCACCTGGAAAACGTTAGCAACTGCCTAGCAACCACTTAGCAACCACCTGGAAAACGTTAGCAACTGCCTAGCAACCACTTAGCAACTGCCTAGCAACCACTTGGAAAACGTTAGCAACTGCCTAGCAACCACTTAGCAACTGCCTAGCAACCACCTGGAATAGGTTAGCAACTGCCTAGCAACCACTTAGCAACCACCTGGAAAACGTTAGCAACTGCCTAGCAACCACTGAGCAACCACCTGGAAAACGTTAGCAACTGCCTAGCAACCACTTAGCAACTGCCTAGCAACCACCTGGAAAACGTTAGCAACTGCCTAGCAACCACTTAGCAACCACCTGGAAAACGTTAGCAACTGCCTAGCAACCACTTAGCAACTGCCTAGCAACCACTTGGAAAACGTTAGCAACTGCCTAGCAACCACTTAGCAACTGCCTAGCAACCACCTGGAATACGTTAGCAACTGCCTAGCAACCACTTAGCAACCACCTGGAAAACGTTAGCAACTGCCTAGCAACCACTGAGCAACCACCTGGAAAACGTTAGCAACTGCCTAGCAACCACTTAGCAACTGCCTAGCAACCACCTGGAATACGTTAGCAACTGCCTAGCAACCACTTAGCAACCACCTGGAAAACGTTAGCAACTGCCTAGCAACAACTTAGCAACTGCCTAGCAACCACCTGGAAAACGTTAGCAACAGCCTAGCAACCACTTAGCAACCACCTGGAAAACGTTAGCAACTGCCTAGCAACCACTTAGCAACTGCCTAGCAACCACTTGGAAAACGTTAGCAACTGCCTAGCAACCACTTAGCAACTGCCTAGCAACCACCTGGAAAACGTTAGCAACTGCCTAGCAACCACTTAGCAACCACCTGGAAAACGTTAGCAACTGCCTAGCAACCACTTAGCAACCACCTGGAAAACGTTAGCAACTGCCTAGCAACCACTTAACAACTGCCTAGCAACCACTTGGAAAACGTTAGCAACTGCCTAGCAACCACTTAGCAACTGCCTAGCAACCACCTGGAATACGTTAGCAACTGCCTAGCAACCACTTAGCAACCACCTGGAAAACGTTAGCAACTGCCTAGCAACCACTGAGCAACCACCTGGAAAACGTGAGCAACTGCCTAGCAACCACTTAGCAACTGCCTAGCAACAACCTGGAATACGTTAGCAACTGCCTAGCAACCACTTAGCAACCACCTGGAAAACGTTAGCAACTGCCTAGCAACCACTTAGCAACTGCCTAGCAACCACCTGGAAAATGTTAGCAACTGCCTAGCAACCACTTAGCAACCACCTGGAAAACGTTAGCAACTGCCTAGCAACCACTTAGCAACTGCCTAGCAACCACTTGGAAAACGTTAGCAACTGCCAAGCAACCACTTAGCAACTGCCTAGCAACCACCTGGAAAACGTTAGCAACTGCCTTGCAACCACTTAGCAACCACCTGGAAAACGTTAGCAACTGCCTAGCAACCACTTAGCAACTGCCTAGCAACCACTTGGAAAACGTTAGCAACTGTCTAGCAACCACTTAGCAACCACCTGGAAAACGTTAGCAACTGCTTAGCAACCACTGAGCAACCACTTGGAAAACGTTAGCAACTGCCTAGCAACCACTTAGCAACTGCCTAGCAACCACCTGGAATACGTTAGCAACTGCCTAGCAACCACTTAGCAACCACCTGGAAAACGTTAGCAACTGCCTAGCAACAACTTAGCAACTGCCTAGCAACCACCTGGAAAACGTTAGCAACTGCCTAGCAACCACTTAGCAACCACCTGGAAAACGTTAGCAACTGCCTAGCAACCACTTAGCAACTGCCTAGCAACCACTTGGAAAACGTTAGCAACTGCCTAGCAACCACTTAGCAACTGCCTAGCAACCACCTGGAAAACGTTAGCAACTGCCTAGCAACCACTTAGCAACACCTTAACAACCACTAGGAAAACGTTAGCAACTGCCTAGCAACCACTTAGTAACCACTTTAGAAATGATAGCAACTGCCTAGCAACCACCTAGCAACACCTTAGCAACCACCCCGGATACCATAGCAACACCTTAGCAACCACCTAGCAACAAGTTATCAACCACCTAGCAACCACCTAGCAACATCTTAGCAACCACCCCGCATACCATAGCAACACCCTAGCAACAACCTAGCAACCACCTAGCAACACCTTAGCAACCACCTGTAATATGTTAGCAACTGCCTAGCAACCAGTTAGCAACAGCTTAGCAACCAAATGGAAAACATTAGCAACTGCCTAGCAACAGCTTAGCAACCACTTCAGAAATGATAGCAACTGCCTAGCATCAAATTGGCAATCAAAAGATTAACCAAAAGTTTTACGATTTCAGCATTTAAACAAACGTTTTTAGATTTCAGCGTTTAACTAAACGTTTTTAGATTTCAGCGTTTAACCAAACGTTTTTAGATTTTAGCGTTTAACCAAACGTTTTTAGATTTCAGCGTTTAACCAAACATTTTTAGATTTCGGCGTTTTTGCCATTTAGCGTTTAGCCAAAAATTAACAGCATATCCACGACTCTTCACACTCTTCAGACAGAAACAGCTTAGCAACCATTTTAACTTTTTAACGTTATTAGCGTTCTTTTCCAAGCCAACTTAAAGTTCGTTCACGAACTTTGCCTTTTCTAGTTATTATTATTATTCTTACGCCTTTTTTTCTGTACGCTACTCCTCCTAGAGCTTTCAACGTAGAATCACGAAACTTTCACGGATCGTAGGACCTATGCCAACTTAGCGTGCTTGTGCTTTTTGGAGCGATTTATCGTACGGTTTTCGTAAAAACTTCGTAAACGTACGCATTTTTTCCCCATAGGAATGAATGGGGCGAAATTTTAAACGTCCGTAACCGCCACAATTTTTGAGATACGAAGACCAAATTTGGCGAGCTTATAGATCTTACCGAGATCTTTAAATTAATAGCAGGTTGCGAAGCGATACGACGTACGGTTTTCGTACAATTTTCGTACGAAGTTTTCCCATAGAAATGAATGGGGGGCCCAGAGTTCCATCTCGCACACGAGCAGCTCTGCGCACGGAACCCCTTCTCTCCCCTGCTCCTCCAGTACTGTGAGTGTATGGAGGAGCTGCTGTATGGAGCAGCTATCAGTCAAAAGTTTGGACACCCCGGCACCCCAGCCAGGCTTTAGCAACCACCTATTAACTGCTTAGCAACCACTCTCTCTTTCTCACTCTCTCTTTCGCTCTCTACTTCTCTAATTCTCACTCTCTTTCCCACTCTCTCTCTATTTCTATATTTCTCACTCTTTCTTTTGCTCTCTACTTCTCTACTTCTCACTCTCTCTTTTGCTCTCTACTTCTCTATTTCTCACTCTCTTTTGCTCTCTACTCCTCTATTTCTCACTCTCTTTCTCACTCTCTCTCTACGTCTCTATTTCTCACTCTATTTCTCACTCTCTCTCTACTTCTCTATCTCACTCTATTTCTCACTCTCTCTACGTCTCTATTTCTCACTCTCTCTCTACTTTTCTATCTCACTCTCTCTTTCTCACTCTCTCTCTACTTCTCTAATTCTCACTCTATCTTTCCCACTCTCTCTCTACTTCTCTATTTCTCACTCTTTCTTTTGCTCTCTACTTCTCTACTTCTCACTCTCTCGTTTGCTCTCTACTTCTCTGTCTCACTCTCTCTTTTGCTCTCTACTTCTCACTCTCTCTTTTGCTCTCTACTTCTCTATTTCTCACTCTCTCTCTACGTCTCTATTTCTCACTCTCTCTCTACTTCTCTATTTCTCACTCTCTCTTTCTCACTCTTTTCTACGTCTCTATTTCTCACTCTCTCTACTTCTCTATTTCTCACTCTTTCTCACTCTCTCTCTACGTCTCTATTTCTCACTCTCTCTCTACGTCTCTATTTCTCACTCTCTCTCTCTACTTCTATATTTCTCACTCTCTCTACTTCTATATTTCTCACTCTCTTTTTCACTCTCTCTCTATGTCTCTATTTCTCTTTATTTCTCACTCTCTCTCTACTTCTCTATTTCTCACTCTCTCTTTCTCACTCTTTTCTACGTCTCTATTTCTCACTCTCTCTACTTCTCTATTTCTCACTCTTTCTCACTCTCTCTCTACTTCTATATTTCTCACTCTCTCTACTTCTATATTTCTCACTCTCTTTTTCACTCTCTCTCTACGTCTCTATTTCTCTTTATTTCTCACTCTCTCTACTTCTATATTTCTCACTCTCTTTCTCACTCTCTCTCTACGTCTCTATTTCTCACTCTCTCTACTTCTCTATTTCTCACTCTCTCTTTCTCACTCTCTCTCTACTTCTCTATTTCTCACTCTCTCTTTCTCACTCTCTCTACTTTTCTATGTCTCTTTCTTTCTACTTTTCTATTTCTCTATTTCTCTCTTATTCTCTCTTTATTTCTCGCTCTTCTCTCTACTTCTCTTTCACTCTACTTTTCTGTCTTGCTTTCTCTTTCTATCTATCTCTCTACTACATCCTTTTTCTTTCTCTACTTCTTTATTTCTCGATCTCTCTTTTTCCCTAATTCTCTTTCTCTTGCTCAATATTTCTCTCTACTTGTCACTCTTTTTCTCACATTCTCGGGTGTTCTTTCTCTACTTCTCACGCTGATTTTCTCTCTACTTCTCTATTTCAGGCTCTCCCTTTTTCTGTACTTCTACATTTAACACTCTTTCTTTTTATCTACTACTGCCTAGGAACCAGTTAGATACACCTTAGCAACCACTAGGAAAACATTAGCAACTGCCTAGCAACCACTTAGCAACCATGTGTAATACGTTAGCAACTGCCTAGCAACCAGATAGCAACACCTTAGCAACCACCTGGAAAACGTTAGCAACTGCCTAGCAACTGCTTAGCAACCACTTTAGAAATGGTAGCAACTGCCTAGCGACCAGTTAGATACACCTAGCAACACCTTAGCAACCACCCCAGATACCATAGCAACATCTTAGCAACCACCCTAGACACCATAGCAACACCTTAGCAACCGCCTAGCAACACCTTAGCAACCACCTTGCAACCACCTAGCAACACCTTAGCAACCACCCCGGATACCATAGCAACACCTTAGCAACCACCTAGCAACACCTTAGCAACCACCTAGCAACACCTTAGCAACCACCTAGAAACACCTTAGCAACCACCCAGGATACCATAGCAACACCTTAGCAACTGCCTAGCAACCACCTAGCAACACCTTAGCAACCACCCAGGATACCATAGCAACACCTTAGCAACCACCTAGCAACACCTTAGCAACCACCCCGGATACCATAGCAACACCTTAGCAACCACCTAGCAACACCTTAGCAACCACCCTGGATACCACAGCAACACCTTAGCAACCACCTAGCAAAACCTTAGCAACCACCTAGCAACACCCTAGCAACCACCTAGCAACACCTTAGCAACCACCTTGCAACCACCTAGCAACACCTTAGCAACCACCCCGGATACCATAGCAACACCTTAGCAACCACCTAGCAACACCTTAGCAACCACCTAGCAATACCTTAGCAACCACCCTGGATACCAAATCAACACCTTAGCAACCACCTAGCAACACCCTAGCAACCACCTAGCAACACCTTAGCAACCACCCTGGATACCATAACAACACCTTAGCAACCACCTAGCAACACCTTAGCAACCACCCCGGATACCATAGCAACACCATAGCAACCACCTAGCAACACCTTAGCAACCACCTAGCAACACCTTAGCAACCACCCTGGATACCATAGCAACCACCTAGCAACACCCTAGCAACCACCTAGCAACACCTTAGCAACCACCCTGGATACCATAGCAACACCTTAGCAACCACCTAGCAAAACCTTAGCAACCAACCCGGATACCATAGCAACACCTTAGCAACCACCCCGGATCCCATAGCAACACCTTAGCAACCACCTAGCAACCCTCTAGCAACCACCTAGCAACACCTTAGCAACCACCCCAGATACCATAGCAACACCTTAGCAACCACCTAGCAACACCTTAGCAACCACCCCAGATACCATAGCAACCAGTTAGCAACCACCTGGAAAATATTAGAAACTGCCTAATAACCACTTAACGATGTGGACTACATTAGCAACTGCCTAGCAACTACCTAGCAACCACTTAGCAACACTTTACTTTATAAGATAATTATAAGCTTTTCACCATGTTAGCCAAAACTTTTTGGACTTCAACATTTAGCCGAAAGTCAACAGCATAGCAACCACTCTTCACACGCTTTAGACAGAAATATCTTAGCAACCATTTTAACTATTCAACGTTATTTAACTATTTAACGTACTTTTCCAAGCCAACTTAAAGTTCGTTATCGAACTTTCCTTTTCTAGTTAAGTTGGCTTGGAAAAGCCAACTTATTGTTCTTCGTAATCTTCTTATTATTATTATTATTATTCCGCGCTTTTTTTGTTGTACGCATCTCCTCCTACAGCTTTTGACGTAGAATCACGAAATTTTACAGTATCGTAGTACCTATAGCGGTTCAGGTTGCTTGTGCTTTTTGAAGCGATATATCGTACGGTTTTCGTAAAAACTTCGTAAACGTACGCATTTTTTTCCCATAGGAATGAATGGGGCCAAATTTTAAACGTCCGTAACTGCCACAATTTTTGAGATACGAACACCAAATTCGGCGAGCTTATAGATCTTATCGAGATCTTTAAATTAATAGCAGGTTGCAAAGTGATACGACGTACGGTTTTCGTACAATTGTCGTACGAAGTTTTCCCATAGAAATGAATGGGGGGCCCAGAGTTCCATCTCACACACGAGCAGCTCTGCGCACGGAACCCCTTCTCTCCCCTGCTCCTCCAGTACTGTGAGTGTATGGAGGAGCTGCTGTATGGAGCAGCTATCAGTCAAAAGTTTGGACACCCCGGCACCCCAGCCAGGTTTTAGCAACCACCTATTAACTGCTTAGCAACCACTTAGCAACACCTTAGCAACCACCTGGAAAACGTTAGCAACTGCCTAGCAACCACTTAGCAACAACTTAGCAACCACTTTAGAAATTATAGCAACTGCCTAGCAACCAGTTAGCAACCACTTAGCAAACACCTGGAAAACGTTAGCAACTGCCTAGCAACCACTTAGCAACTGCCTAGCAACCACTTGGAAAACGCTAGCAACTGCCTAGCAACCACTTAGCAACTGCCTAGCAACCACCTGGAATACGTTAGCAACTGCCTAGCAACCACTGAGCAACCACCTGGAAAACGTTAGCAACTGCCTAGCAACCACTTAGCAACTGCCTAGCAACCACCTGGAATACGTTAGCAACTGCCTAGCAACCACTTAGCAACCACCTGGAAAACGTTAGCAACTGCCTAGCAACCACTTAGCAACTGCCTAGCAACCACCTGGAAAACGTTAGCAACTGCCTAGCAACCACTTAGCAACCACCTGGAAAACGTTAGCAACTGCCTAGCAACCACTTAGCAACTGCCTAGCAACCACCTGGAATACGTTAGCAACTGCCTAGCAACCACTTAGCAACCACCTGGAAAACGTTAGCAACTGCCTAGCAACAACTTAGCAACTGCCTAGCAACCACCTGGAAAACGTTAGCAACTGCCTAGCAACCACTTAGCAACTGCCTAGCTACCACCTGGAAAACGTTAGCAACTGCCTAGCAACCACTTAGCAACTGCCTAGCTACCACCTGGAAAACGTTAGCAACTGCCTAGCAACCACTTAGCAACCACCTGGAAAACGTTAGCAACTGCCTAGCAACCACTTAGCAACTGCCTAGCAACCACCTGGAATACGTTAGCAACTGCCTAGCAACCACTTAGCAACCATATGGAAAACGTTAGCAACTGCCAAGCAACCACTTAGCAACCACATGGAAAACGTTAGCAACTGCCTAGCAACCACTTAGCAGCTGCCTAGCAACCACCTGGAATATGTTAGCAACTACCTAGCAACTACTTAGCAACCACCTGGAAAATGTTAGCAACTGCCTAGCAACCACTTAGCAACTGCCTAGCAACCACTTGGAAAACATTAGCAACTGCCTAGCAACCACTTAGCAACTGCCTAGCAACCACCTGGAAAACGTTAGCAACTGCCTAGCAACCACTTAGCAACCACCTGGAAAACGTTAGCAACTGCCTACCAACCGCTTAGCAACCACCTGGAAAACGTTAGCAACTGCCTAGCAACCACTTAGCAACTGCCTAGTAACCACCTGGAATACGTTAGCAACTGCCTAGCAACCACTTAGCAACCACCTGGAAAACGTTAGCAACTGCCTAGCAACCACTTAGCAACTGCCTAGCAACCACCTGGAATATGTTAGCAACTGCCTAGCAACCACTTAGCAACCACCTGGAAAACGTTAGCAACTGCCTATTAACCACTAAGCAACTGCCTAGCAACCACTTGGAAAACGTTAGCAACTGCCTAGCAACCACTTAGCAACTGCCTAGCAACCACCTGTTATATGTTAGCAATTGCCTAGCAACCAGTTAGCAACAGCTTAGCAACCACCTGGAAAACATTAGCAATTGCCTAGCAACAGCTTAGCAACCTTTTCAGAAATAACAGCAACCGCCTAGCAACACATTAGCAATCAAAAGTTTAACCAAAAGTTTTACGATTTCAGCATTTAAACAAGCGTTTTTAGATTTCAGCGTTTAACCAAACGTTTTTAGATTTCAGCGTTTAATCAAACATTTTTAGATTTCAGCGTTTAACCAAATGTTTTTAGATTTCAGCGTTTAATCAAACATTTTTAGATTTCAGTTTTTAGATTTCAGCGTTTAACCAAACGTTTTTAGATTTCAGCGTTTAATCAAACATTTTTAGATTTCAGCGTTTAACCAAATGTTTTTAGATTTCAGCGTTTAACCAAACGTTTTTAGATTTCAGCGTTTAACCAAATGTTTTTAGATTTCAGCGTTTTTAGCATTTAGCGTTAACAGCAAATCAATGACTCTTCACACTCTTCAGACGGAAAAAGCTTAGCAACCATTTTAACTTTTTAACGTTATTAGCATTCTTTTCCAAGCCAACTTAAAGTTCGTTCACGAACTTTACCTTTTCTAGTTATTATTATTATTATTCCGCGCTCAAATTTCTATACGCATCTCCTCCTAGGGCTTTTGACGTAGAATCACGAAATTTTGCAGTATCGTAGGACCTATACCCGATTAGGTTGCTTGTGCTTTTTTAAGCGATACATCGTACGGTTTTCGTAAAAACTTCGTAAACGTACGCTTTTTTTTCCCATAGGAAATGAATGGGGGACAACTTTGAACGTTTGTGTAGGTAACAATTTTTGACATACAAAGACAAAAATCGGACGGTCTATAGAACTTACCGCGTTCTTTCCGAAAATTTTAACATTTCGACGATACGTCGTACGGTTTTCGTACAAATGTCGTACGAAGTTTTCCCATAGAAATGAATGGGGGGCCCAGAGTTCCATCTCACACACGAGCAGCTCTGCGCACGGAACCCCTTCTCTCCCCTGCTCCTCCAGTACTGTGAGTGTATGGAGGAGCTGCTGTATGGAGCAGCTATCAGTCAAAAGTTTGGACACCCCGGCACCCCAGCCAGGGTTTAGCAACCACCTATTAACTGCTTAGCAACCACCTGGAAAACGTTAGCAACTGCCTAGCAACCACTTAGCAACACCTTAGCAACCACCTGGAAAACGTTAGCAACTGCCTAGCAACCACTTAGCAACCACCTGGAAAACGTTAGCAACTGCCTAGAAACCACTTAGCAACTACCTAGCAACCACCTGGAATACGTTAGCAACTGCCTAGCAACCACTTAGCAACCACCTGGAAAACGTTAGCAACTGCCTAGCAACCACTTAGCAACTGCCTAGCAACCACTTGGAAAACATTAGCAACTGCCTAGCAACCACTTAGCAACTGCCTAGCAACCACCTGGAAAACGTTAGCAACTGCCTAGCAACCACTTAGCAACCACCTGGAAAACGTTAGCAACTGCCTAGCAACCACTTAGCAACTGCCTAGCAACCACTTGGAAAACGTTAGCAACTGCCTAGCAACCACCTGGAATACGTTAGCAACTGCCTAGCAACCACTTAGCAACCACCTGGAAAACGTTAGCAACTGCTTAGCAACCACTGAGCAACCACCTGGAAAACGTTAGCAACTGCCTAGCAACCACTTAGCAACTGCCTAGCAACCACCTGGAATACGTTAGCAACTGCCTAGCAACCACTTAGCAACCACCTGGAAAACGTTAACAACTGCCTAGCAACAACTTAGCAACTGCCTAGCAACCACCTGGAAAATGTTAGCAACTGCCTAGCAACCACTTAGCAACCACTTGGAAAACGTTAGCAACTGCCTAGCAACCACTTAGCAACTGCCTAGCAACCACTTGGAAAACGTTAGCAACTGCCTAGCAACCACTTAGCAACTGCCTAGCAACCACCTGGAAAACGTTAGCAACTGCCTAGCAACCACTTAGCAACCACCTGGAAAACGTTAGCAACTGCCTAGCAACCACTTAGCAACTGCCTAGCAACCACTTGGAAAACGTTAGCAACTGCCTAGCAACCACTTAGCAACTGCCTAGCAACCACCTGGAATACGTTAGCAACTGCCTAGCAACCACTTAGCAACCACCTGGAAAACGTTAGCAACTGCCTAGCAACCACTGAGCAACCACCTGGAAAACGTTAGCAACTGCCTAGCAACCACTTAGCAACTGCCTAGCAACCACCTGGAATACGTTAGCAACTGCCTAGCAACCACTTAGCAACCACCTGGAAAACGTTAGCAACTGCCTAGCAACAACTTAGCAACTGCCTAGCAACCACCTGGAAAATGTTAGCAACTGCCTAGCAACACCTTAGCAACCACCTAACAACACCTTAGCAACCACCTGGAATATGTTAGCAACTGCCTAGCAACCAGTTAGCAACAGCTTAGCAACCACCTGGAAAACATTAGCAACTGCCTAGCAACAGCTTAGCAACCACTTCAGAAATGATAGCAACTGCCTAGCAACAAATTGGCAATCAAAAGATTAACCAAAAGTTTTACGATTTGAGCATTTAAACAAACGTTTTTAGATTTCAGCGTTTCACTAAACGTTTTTAGATTTCAGCGTTTAACCAAACGTTTTTAGATTTCAGCGTTTAACCAAACGTTTTTAGATTTCAGCGTTTTTGGCATTTAGCGTTTAGCCAAAAGTTAACAGCATATCAACGACTCTTCACACTCTTCAGACAGAAACAGCTTAGCAACCATTTTAACTTTTTAACGTTATTAGCGTTCTTTTCCAAGCCAACTTAAAGTTCGTTCACGAACTTTGCCTTTTCTAGTTATTATTATTATTCTTACGCCTTTTTTTCTGTACGCTACTCCTCCTAGAGCTTTTATCGTAGAATCACGAAACTTTCACGGATTGTAGGACCTATAGTGAATTACGTTGCTTGTGCTTTTTGGAGCGATTTATCGTACGGTTTTCGTAAAAACTTCGTAAACGTACGCATTTTTTCCCCATAGGAATGAATGGGGGAGAATTTTGAACGTCCGTGACGGTCACAATTTTTGAGATACGGAGACCAAATTCGGCGAGCTAATAGATCTTATCAAGATCTTTAAATTAATAATAGGTTGCGAAGCGATACGACGTACGGTTTTCGTACAATTGTCGTACGAAGTTTTCCCATAGAAATGAATGGGGGGCCCAGAGTTCCATCTCACAGACGAGCAGCTCTGCGCACGGAACCCCTTCTCTCCCCTGCTCCTCCAGTACTGTGAGTGTATGGAGGAGCTGCTGTATGGAGCAGCTATCAGTCAAAAGTTTGGACACCCCGGGCACCCCAGCCAGCGCTTTGCAACCACCTATTAACTGTTTAGCAACCACTCTCTCTTTCTCACTCTCTCTCTACTTCTCTCACTCTCTCTTTCTCACTCTCTCTCTACTTCTCTCACTCTCTCTTTCTCACTCTCTCTCTACTTTTCACTCTCTCTTTTGCTCTCTACTTATCTACTTCTCACTCTCTCTTTTGCTCTCTACTTCTCACTCTCTCTTTTGCTCTCTGCTTCTCTATTTCTCACTCTCTCTTTTGCTCTCTACTTCTCACACTCTCTTTTGCTCTCTACTTCTCTATTTCTCACTCTCTTTTGCTTTCTACTTCTCTATTTCTCACTCTCTCTTTTGCTCTCTGCTTCTCGCTCTCTCTTTTGCTCTCTACTTCTCACTCTCTGTTTTGCTCTCTACTTCTCTATTTCTCACTCTCTCTTTCTCACTCTCTCTCTACGTCTCTATTTCTCACTCTCTCTTTTGCTCTCTACTTCTCTATTTCTCACTCTCTTTTGCTCTCTATATATCTCTTTCTCACGCTCTATGTCTCTATATCTTTTTCTCTCTACTTCTCTTTCTCACTCTCTCTTTTGCTCTTTACATTTCTTTATTTCTCACTCTCTCTTTCTCTCTTTCTCACTCTCTCTCTACTTCTCTATTTCTCACTCTCTTTTGCTCTCTACTTCTCTATTTCTCACTCTCTTTCTCACTCTACTTCTGAATTTCTCACTCTCTTTCTCACTCTCTCTCTACGTCTCTATTTCTCACTCTCTCTTTTACTCTCTACTTCTCTATTTCTCACTCTTTCTTTCTCTCTTTCTCACTCTCTCTCTCTACGTCTCAATTTCTCTTTCTCGCTACTTTTCTATTTCTCTATTCTCTCTTACTCTTTCTTTATTTCTCGCTCTTCTCTCTACTTCTCTTTCACTCTACTTTTCTATGTCTTGCTTTCTCTTTCTATCTATCTCTCTACTACTTCCTCTTTCTTTCTCTACTTCTTTATTTCTCGATGTCCCTTTTTCTCTAATTCTCTTTTTCTCGCTCAATATTTCTCTCAACTTGTCACTCTTTTTCTCACATTCTCGCGTGTTCTTTCTCTTTTTCTCGCGATTTTCTCCCTACTTCTTTATTTCTTGCTCTCCCTTTTTCTGTACTTCTACATTTAACACTCTCTCTTTTTCTCTACTTCAACCATTTTAGAAATGATAGCAACAACCTAGCAACCAGTTATCAACACCTTAGCAACCACCTGGTAAACATTAGCAACTGCCTAGCAACCACTTTAGAAATGATCACAACCGCTCAGCAACCATCTGGAATATGTTAGCAACTGCCTAGCAACCAGTTAGCAACACCTTAGCAACCACCTGGAAAATGTTAGCAACTGCCTAGAAACCACTTAGCAACCACTTTAGAAATGATCACAACTGCCTAGCAACCACTTAGCAACCATGTGGAATACGTTAGCAACTGCCTAGCAACCAGTTAGCAACACCTTAGCAACCACCTGGAAAACGTTAGCAACTGCCTAGCAACTGCTTAGCAACCACTTTAGAAATATTAGCAACTGCCTAGCAACCAGTTAGATACACCTTAGCAACCACCTGGAAAACATTAGCAAGTGCCTAGCAACCACTTAGCAACCATGTGGAATACGTTAGCAACTGCCTAGTAACCATTTAGCAACCACCTCGGATACCATAGCAACACCTTAGCAACCGCCTAGCAACCACCTAGCAACACCTTAGCAACCACCCCGGATACCATAGCAACCACCTAGCAACACCTTAGCAGCCACCCCGGATACCATAGCAACACCTTAGCAACCATCTAGCAACACCTTAGCAACCACCTAGCAACCACCTAGCAACTCCTTAGCAACTAACCCGGATACCATAGCAACCGCCTAGCAACACCTTAGCAAGCATCCCGGATACCATAGCAACACTTTAGCAACCACCTAGCAACACCTTAGCAACCACCTAGCAACACCTTAGCAACCACCCCGGATACCATAGCAACCGCTTAGCAACCGCCTAGCAACACCCTAGCAACCACCTAGCAACACCTTGGCAACCACCCTGGATACCATAACAACACCTTAGCAACCGCCTAGCAACCACCTAGCAACACCTTAGCAACCACCTAGCAACACCTTAGCAACCACCCCGGATACCATAGCAACACCTTAGCAACCATCTAGCAACACCTTAGCAACCACCCCAGATACCATAGCAACACCCTAACAACCACCTAGCAACACCTTAGCAACCACCCCAGATACCATAGCAACACCTTAGCAACCGCATAGCAACACCTTAGCAACCACCTAGCAACACCTTGGCAACACCCCGGATACCATAGCAACACCTTAGCAACCACCTAGCAACCACCTAGCAACACCTTACCAACCACCCTGGATACCATAGCAACACCTTAGCAACCACCTAGCAACACCTTAGCAACCAACCCGGATACCATATCAACACCTTAGCAACCACTTGGAAACCATGTGGAATATGTTAGCAACTGCATAGCAACCAGTTAGCAACCACTTAGCAACCACCTGGAAAATATTAGAAACTGCCTAGCAACCACTTAACAACCATGTGGAATACATTAGCAATTGCCTAGCAACCAGTTAGCAACAGCTTAGCAAACACCTGGAATATGTAAGAATCTGCTTAGCAACCAATTAGCAAACACTAAGCAACGATGTGGAATACATTAGCAACTGCCTAGTAACTACCTAGCAACCACTTAGCAACACTTTACTTTATATAGGTATATATAAAGTAAAGTGTTTATATTACTTTATAAGACAATTATTAGCTTTTCACCATGTTAGCCAAAACTTTTTGGACTTTAACATTTAGCTGAAAGTCAACAGCAAAGCAACCACTCTTCACACGCTTTAGACAGAAATATCTTAGCAACCATTTTAACTTTTTCAACGTTATTAACGTACTTTTCCAAGCCAACTTAAAGTTCGTTATCGAACTTTCCTTTTCTAGTTAAGTTGGCTTGGAAAAGCCAACTTATTGTTCTTCGTAATCTTCTTATTATTATTATTATTCTTACGCCTTTTTTTCTGTACGCTACTCCTCCTAGAGCTTTCAACGTAGAATCACGAAACTTTCACGGATCGTAGGACCTATGCCAACTTAGCGTGCTTGTGCTTTTTGGAGCGATTTATCGTACGGTTTTCGTAAAAACTTCGTAAACGTACGCATTTTTTCCCCATAGGAATGAATGGGGCGAAATTTTAAACGTCCGTAACCGCCACAATTTTTGAGATACGAAGACCAAATTTGGCGAGCTTATAGATCTTACCGAGATCTTAAAATTAATAGGAGGTTGCGAAGTAATACGACGTACGGTTTTCGTACAATTTTCGTACGAAGTTTTCCCATAGAAATGAATGGGGGGCCCAGAGTTCCATCTCGCACACGAGCAGCTCTGCGCACGGAACCCCTTCTCTCCCCTGCTCCTCCAGTACTGTGAGTGTATGGAGGAGCTGCTGTATGGAGCAGATATCAGTCAAAAGTTTGGACACCCCGGCACCCCAGCCAGGGCTTTGCAACCACCTATTAACTGCTTAGCAACCACTCTCTCTTTCTCACTCTCTCTTTCGCTCTCTACTTCTCTAATTCTCACTCTCTTTCCCACTCTCTCTCTATTTCTATATTTCTCACTCTTTCTTTTGCTCTCTACTTCTCTACTTCTCACTCTCTCTTTTGCTCTCTACTTCTCTATTTCTCACTCTCTTTTGCTCTCTACTCCTCTATTTCTCACTCTCTTTCTCACTCTCTCTCTACGTCTCTATTTCTCACTCTATTTCTCACTCTCTCTCTACTTCTCTATTTCTCACTCTCTTTCTCACTCTCTCTCTACGTCTCTATTTCTCACTCTATTTCTCACTCTCTCTCTACTTCTCTATCTCACTCTCTCTTTCTCACTCTCTCTCTACTTATCTATTTCTCACTCTCTCTCTACTTCTCTATCTCACTCTCTCTTTCTACTTCTCTAATTCTCACTCTATCTTTCCCACTCTCTCTCTACTTCTCTATTTCTCACTCTTTCTTTTGCTCTCTACTTCTCACTCTCTCGTTTGCTCTCTACTTCTCTGTCTCACTCTCTCTTTTGCTCTCTACTTCTCTACTTCTCTCTCTCTCTTTTGCTCTCTACTTCTCTATTTCTCACTCTCTCTACGTCTCTATTTCTCACTCTCTCTCTACTTCTCTATTTCTCACTCTCTCTTTCTCACTCTTTTCTACGTCTCTATTTCTCACCTCTCTCTACTTCTCTATTTCTCACTCTTTCTCACTCTCTCTATGTCTCTATTTCTCACTCTCTCTCTACGTCTCTATTTCTCACTCTCTCTTTCTCACTCTCTCTCTACGTCTCTATTTCTCACTCTCTCTCTCTACTTCTATATTTCTCACTCTCTCTACTTCTATATTTCTCACTCTCTTTTTCACTCTCTCTCTACGTCTCTATTTCTCACTCTCTCTCTCTACTTCTCTATTTCTCACTCTCTTTCTCACTCTCTCTCTACGTCTCTATTTCTCACTCTCTCTACTTCTCTATTTCTCACTCTCTCTTTCTCACTCTCTCTCTACTTCTCTATTTCTCACTCTCTCTCTCTGCTTCTCTATTTCTCACTCTCTTTTGCTCTCTTCTTCTCTATTTCTCACTCTCTCTCTACTTCTCTATTTCTCACTCTCTCTTTCTCACTCTCTCTACTTTTCTATGTCTCTTTCTTTCTACTTTTCTATTTCTCTATTTCTCTCTTACTCTCTCTTTATTTCTCGCTCTTCTCTCTACTTCTCTTTCACTCTACTTTTCTGTCTTGCTTTCTCTTTCTATCTATCTCTCTACTACATCCTCTTTCTTTCTCTACTTCTTTATTTCTCGATCTCTCTTTTTCCCTAATTCTCTTTCTCTCGCTCATTATTTCTCTCTACTTGTCACTCTTTTTCTCACATTCTCGGGTGTTCTTTATCTACTTCTCACGCTGATTTTCTCTCTACTTCTCTATTTCAGGCTCTCCCTTTTTCTGTACTTCTACATTTAACACTCTTTCTTTTTATCTACTACTACCTAGCAACCAGTTAGATACACCTTAGCAACCACCTGGAAAACATTAGCAACTGCCTAGCAACCACTTAGCAACCATGTGTAATACATTAGCAACTGCCTAGCAACCCGATAGCAACACCTTAGCAACCACCTGGAAAACGTTAGCAACTGCCTAGCAACTGCTTAGCAACCACTTTAGAAATGGTAGCAACTGCCTAGCGACCAGTTAGATACACCTAGCAACACCTTAGCAACCACCCCAGATACCATAGCAACATCTTAGCAACCACCTAGCAACACCTTAGCAACCACCCAAGACACCATAGCAACACCTTAGCAACCGCCTAGCAACACCTTAGCAACCACCTAGCAACACCTTAGCAACCACCCCGGATACCATAGCAACACCTTAGCAACCACCTAGCAACACCTTAGCAACCACCCTGGATACCATAGCAACACCTTAGCAACCACCTAGCAAAACCTTAGCAACCACCTAGCAACACCCTAGCAACCACCTAGCAACACCTTAGCAACCACCTTGCAACCACCTAGCAACACCTTAGCAACCACCCCGGATACCATAGCAACACCTTAGCAACCACCTAGCAACACCTTAGCAACCACCTAGCAATACCTTAGCAACCACCCTGGATACCAAATCAACACCTTAGCAACCACCTAGCAACACCCTAGCAACCACCTAGCAACCACCTAGCAACACCTTAGCAACCACCCTGGATACCATAGCAACACCTTAGCAACCACCTAGCAACACCTTAGCAACCACCCCGGATACCATAGCAACACCATAGCAACCACCTAGCAACACCTTAGCAACCACCTAGCAACACCTTAGCAACCACCCTGGATACCATAGCAACCGCCTAGCAACACCCTAGCAACCACCTAGCAACACCTTAGCAACCACCCTGGATACCATAGCAACACCTTAGCAACCACCTAGCAACACCTTAGCAACCAACCCGGATACCATAGCAACACCTTAGCAACCACCCCGGATCCCATAGCAACACCTTAGCAACCACCTAGCAACCCTCTAGCAACCACCTAGCAACACCTTAGCAACCACCCCAGATACCATAGCAACACCTTAGCAACCACCTAGCAACACCTTAGCAACCACCCCAGATACCATAGCAACCAGTTAGCAACCACCTGGAAAATATTAGAAACTGCCTAATAACCACTTAAAAACCATTTGGAATACGTTAGGAATTGCCTAGCAACAAGTTAGCAACAGCTTAGCAACCACCTGGAATATGTTCGCAACTGCCTAGCAACCAATTAGCAAGCACTAAGCAACGATGTGGACTACATTAGCAACTGCCTAGCAACTACCTAGCAACCACTTAGCAACACTTTACTTTATAAGATAATTATAAGCTTTTCACCATGTTAGCCAAAACTTTTTGGACTTCAACATTTAGCCGAAAGTCAACAGCATAGCAACCACTCTTCACACGCTTTAGACAGAAATATCTTAGCAACCATTTTAACTATTCAACGTTATTTAACTATTTAACGTACTTTTCCAAGCCAACTTAAAGTTCGTTATCGAACTTTCCTTTTCTAGTTATTATTATTATTCTTCCCCACTTTTGTTAAACGCATCTCCTCCTAGGGCTTTCAACGTAGAATCACGAAACTTTCAGGGATCGTGGGACCTATAGTGAATTACGTTGCTTGTGCTTTTTGGAGCGATATATCGTACGGTTTTCGTAAAAACTTCGTAAACGTACGTCATTTTTTCCATAGACAATGAACTAGAAGATTTTTGAACGGCTGTGAACGTCACAATTTTTGAGATATGAAGACGAAATTCGGATGGTCTATAGAACTTAGTGAGTTCTTTCCGAAAATATGCTTTACGAAACGATACGTCGTACGGATTTCGTACAAATGTCGTACGAAGTTGCCCCATAGAAATGAATGGGGGGCCCAGAGTTCTAACTCACACACGAGCAGCTCTGCGCACGGAACCCCTTCTCTCCCCTGCTCCTCCAGTACTGTGAGTGTATGGAAGAGCTGCTGTATGGAGCAGCTATCAGTCAAAAGTTTGGACACCCCGGCACCCCAGCCAGGGCTTAGCAACCACCTAATAACTGCTTAGCAACCACCTTAGCAACCACCTGGAAAACGTTAGCAACTGCCTAGCAACCACTGAGCAACCACCTGGAAAACGTTAGCAACTGCCTAGCAACCACTTAGCAACTGCCTAGCAACCACCTGGAATACGTTAGCAACTGCCTAGCAACCACTTAGCAACCACTTGGAAAACGTTAGCAACTGCCTAGCAACCACTTAGCAACTGCCTAGCAACCACCTGGAATACGTTAGCAACTGCCTAGCAACCACTTAGCAACCACCTGGAAAACGTTAGCAACTGCCTAGCAACCACTGAGCAACCACCTGGAAAACGTTAGCAACTGCCTAGCAACCACTTAGCAACTGCCTAGCAACCACCTGGAATACGTTAGCAACTGCCTAGCAACCACTTAGCAACCACCTGGAAAACGTTAGCAACTGCCTAGCAACAACTTAGCAACTGCCTAGCAACCACCTGGAAAATGTTAGCAACTGCCTAGCAACCACTTAGCAACCACCTGGAAAACGTTAGCAACTGCCTAGCAACCACTTAGCAACTGCCTAGCAACCACTTGGAAAACGTTAGCAACTGCCTAGTAACCACTTAGCAACTGCCTAGCAACCACCTGGAAAACGTTAGCAACTGCCTAGCAACCACTTAGCAACCACCTGGAAAACGTTAGCAACTGCCTAGCAACCACTTAGCAACTGCCTAGCAACCACTTGGAAAACGTTAGCAACTGCCTAGCAACCACTTAGCAACTGCCTAGCAACCACCTGGAATACGTTAGCAACTGCCTAGCAACCACTTAGCAACCACCTGGAAAACGTTAGCAACTGCCTAGCAACCACTGAGCAACCACCTGGAAAACGTTAGCAACTGCCTAGCAACCACTTAGCAACTGCCTAGCAACCACCTGGAATACGTTAGCAACTGCCTAGCAACCACTTAGCAACCACCTGGAAAACGTTAGCAACTGCCTAGCAACAACTTAGCAACTGCCTAGCAACCACCTGGAAAACGTTAGCAACTGCCTAGCAAACACTTAGCAACCACCTGGAAAACGTTAGCAACTGCCTAGCAACCACTTAGCAACTGCCTAGCAACCACTTGGAAAACGTTAGCAACTGCCTAGCAACCACTTAGCAACTGCCTAGCAACCACCTGGAAAACGTTAGCAACTGCCTAGCAACCACTTAGCAACCACCTGGAAAACGTTAGCAACTGCCTAGCAACCACTTAGCAGCTGCCTAGCAACCACCTGGAATATGTTAGCAACTACCTAGCAACCACTTAGCAACCACCTGGAAAATGTTAGCAACTGCCTAGCAACCACTTGAAAAACGTTAGCAACTGCCTAGCAACCACTTAGCAACTGCCTAGCAACCACCTGGAAAACGTTAGCAACTGCCTAGCAACCACTTAGCAACCACCTGGAAAACGTTAGCAACTGCCTAGCAACCACTTAGCAACCACTTTAGAAACGAAAGCAACTGCCTAGCAACCACTTAGCAACACCTTAACAACCATTGGGAAAACGTTAGCAACTGCCTAGCAACCACTTTAGAAATGATAGCAACTGCCTAGCAACCACTTAGCAACACCTTAACAACCACTAGGAAAACGATAGCAACTGCCTAGCAACCACTTAGCAACCACTTTAGAAATGATAGCAACTGCCTAGCAACCACTTAGCAACACCTTAACAACCACTAGGAAAACGATAGCAACAACCTAGCAACACCCTAGCAACCACCTAGCAACACCTTAGCAACCACCTGTTATATGTTAGCAATTGCCTAGCAACCAGTTAGCAACAGCTTAGCAACCACCTGGAAAACATTAGCAATTGCCTAGCAACAGCTTAGCAACCTTTTCAGAAATGATAGCAACCACCTAGCAACACATTAGCAATCAAAAGTTTAACCAAAAGTTTTACGATTTCAGCATTTAAACAAGCGTTTTTAGATTTCAGCGTTTAACCAAACGTTTTTAGATGTCAGCGTTTAATCAAACGTTTTTAGATTTCAGCGTTTAACCAAATGTTTTTAGATTTCATCGTT
Organism: Astyanax mexicanus; assembly: GCF_023375975.1. NCBI lineage: Eukaryota > Metazoa > Chordata > Actinopteri > Characiformes > Acestrorhamphidae > Astyanax > Astyanax mexicanus. The sequence goes on from NC_064408.1 coordinate 46,326,972, forward strand.
TAACCAAAAGTTTTTAGATTTCAGCGTTTAATCAAACATTTTTGGATTTCAGCGTTTAACCAAATGTTTTTAGATTTCAGCGTTTAACCAAATGTTTTTAGATGTCAGCGTTTTTAGCATTTAGCGTTAACAGCATATCAATGACTCTTTACACTCTTCAGACGGAAAAAGCTTAGCAACCATTTTAACTTTTTAACGTTATTAGCGTTCTTTTCCAAGCCAACTTAAAGTTCGTTCACGAACTTTACCTTTTCTAGTTATTATTATTATTCTTACGCCTTTTTTTCTGTACGCTACTCCTCCTAGAGCTTTCAACGTAGAATCACGAAACTTTCACGGATCGTAGGACCTATGCCAACTTAGCGTGCTTGTGCTTTTTGGAGCGATTTATCGTACGGTTTTCGTAAAAACTTCGTAAACGTACGCATTTTTTTCCCATAGGAATGAATGGGGCGAAATTTTAAACGTCCGTAACCGCCACAATTTTTGAGATACGAACACCAAATTCGGCGAGCTCATAGATCTTATCGAGATCTTTAAATTAATAGTAGGTTGCGAAGTGATACGACGTACGGTTTTCGTACAATTGTCGTACGAAGTTTTCCCATAGAAATGAATGGGGGGCCCAGAGTTCCATCTCACACACGAGCAGCTCTGCGCACGGAACCCCTTCTCTCCCCTGCTCCTCCAGTACTGTGAGTGTATGGAGGAGCTGCTGTATGGAGCAGCTATCAGTCAAAAGTTTGGACACCCTGGCACCCCAGCCTGGGCTTAGCAACCACCTATTAACTGCTTAGCAACCACCTTAGCAACCACCTGGAAAACGTTAGCAACTGCCTAGCAACCACTTAGCAACCACTTTAAAAATTATAGCAACTGCCTAGCAACCAGTTAGCAACACCTTAGCAACCACCAGGAAAACGTTAGGACCTGCCTAGCAACAGCTTAGCAACCACTTTAGAAATGAAAGCAACTGCCTAGCAACCACTTAGCAACCACTTAGCAACCACTTAGCAACCACGTTAAAAACGATAGCAACTGCCTAGCAACCACTTAGCAACACCTTAACAGCCACTAGGAAAACGTTAGCAACTGCCTAGCAACCACTTAGCAAACACTAGCAACCACTTAGCAACCACTTTAGAAACGATAGCAACAGCCTAGCAACCACTTAGCAACACCTTAACAACCACTAGGAAAACATTAGCAACTGCTTAGCAACCACTTTAGAAATTATAGCAACTGCCTAGCAACCACTTAGCAACCACCTGGTATACGTTAGCAACTGCCTAGCAACCAGTTAGCTACACCTTAGCAACCACCTGGAAAATGTTATCAACTGCATAGCAACAACTTAGCAATCATGTGGAATATGTTAGCAACTGCTTAGCAACCACCTAGCAATCACGTGGAATATGTTAGCAACTGCCTAGCAACCACTTAGCAACCAATTTAGAAATGATAGTAACTGCCTAGCAACCACTTAGCAACACCTTAGCAACCAACTGGAAAACGTTAGCAACTGCCTAGCAACAGCTTAGCAACCACTTTAAAAATGACAGCAACTGCCTAGCAACCACTTAGTAACCATGTGGAATATGTTAGCAACTGCCTAGCAACCACTTTCGAAATGATAGAAACTGCTTAGCAACCACTAAGCAACCACTTAGCAACCACATGGAAAACGTTAGCAACTGCCTAGCAACCACTTAGCAACCACTTTAGAAACACCTTAGCAACCACATAGCAACACCTTAGCAACCACATAGCAACCACCTAGCAACACCTTAGCAACCACCCTAGATACCATAGCAACACCTTAGCAACCACCTAGCAACACCTTAGAAACCACCTAGCAACCACCTAGCAACACCTTAGCAACCACCCCGGATACCATAGCAACACCCTAGCAACCACCTAGCAACACCTTAGCAACCACCCCAGGTACCATAGCAACACCTTAGCAACCACCTAGCAACCACCTAGCAACACCTTAGCAACCACCCAGGATACCATAGCAACACCTTAGCAACCGCATAGCAACACCTTAGCAACCACCTAGCAACCACCTAGCAACACCCTAGCAACCACCTAGCAACACCTTAGCAACCACCCTAGATACCATAGCAACACCTTAGCAACCACCTAGCAACACCTTAGCAACCACCCCGGATACCATAGCAACACCCTAGCAACCACCTAGCAACACCTTAGCAACCACCCCAGGTACCATAGCAACACATTAGCAACCACCTAGCAACCACCTAGCAACACCTTAGCAACCACCCAGGGTACCATAGCAACACCTTAGCAACCGCATAACAAAACCTTAGCAACCACCTAGCAACCACCTAGCAACACCCTAGCAACCACCTAGCAACACCTTAGCAACCACCCCAGATATCATAGCAACACCCTAGCAACCACCTAGCAACACCTTAGCAACCACCCGTGATACCATAGCAACACCTTAGCAACCACCTAGCAACACCCTAGCAACCACCTAGCAACACCCTAGCAACACCTTAGCAACCACCCCGGATACCATAGCAACACCTTAGCAACCACCTAGCAACACGTTAGCAACCACCTAGCAACATCTTAGCAACCACCCCGGATACCATAGCAACACCTTAGCAACAACCTAGCAACACCCTAGCAACCACCTAGCAACACCTTAGAAACCACCTGTTATATGTTAGCAATTGCCTAGCAACCAGTTAGCAACAGCTTAGCAACCACCTGGAAAACATTAGCAATTGCCTAGCAACAGCTTAGCAACCTTTTCAGAAATGATAGCAACTGCCTAGCAACACATTAGCAATCAAAAGTTTAACCAAAAGTTTTACGATTTCAGCATTTAAACAAGCGTTTTTAGATTTCAGCGTTTAACCAAACATTTTTAGATTTCAGCGTTTAATCAAACGTTTTTAGATTTCAGCGTTTAACCAAATGTTTTTAGATTTCATCTTTTAACCAAACGTTTTTAGATTTCAGCGTTTATCAAACATTCTTAGATTTCAACGTTTAACCAAATGTTTTTAGATTTCAGCGTTTAACCAAATGTTTTTAGATTTCAGCGTTTAACCAAATGTTTTTAGATTTCAGCGTTTTTAGCATTTAGCGTTAACAGCATATCAATGACTCTTCACACTCTTCAGACGGAAAAAGCTTAGCAACCATTTTAACTTTTTAACGTTATTAGCGTTCTTTTCCAAGCCAACTTAAAGTTCGTTCACGAACTTTACCTTTTCTAGTTATTATTATTCTACGCTAAAATTTCTCAACGCTACTCCTCCTACAGTTTTCGAGCTAGAACCACCAAACTTCACAGGATGGTAGAACCCATAGCCACTTAAGTTGCTTGTGCTTTTCTAAGCGATCGGCGAACCAGGGTTCTAGCACGGTTCCGTCAAAGTCACTTTTTTCCCCATAGACTTCCATTCACACTTTTTTCAAACTGCTCTAAAAGTCACAATTTTAAAGCTAGAACCACGAAATTCACAAGACATACAGAACTTGCAGAGACGTTTCAGACGATATGCTGATCTCACCGATACGATTTACGGTTTTCGTAAAATTATCGTACGAACTTTCCCCATAGGAATGAATGGGCGGAATGTTGGCCATCTCACACACACCAGCCGATCCTGCGCACGGCCCCCCTCTCTGCCCTGCTCCTCAGTACTGTATCTGTATGGAGAAGAGACTGCTGAACACAACCCACACCAGAACCAATACAACACTACACACACCCCACACATACACCACACCACACACACTTCAAACCACACATACCCCACACCACACACACACCCCACACTCACCACACGACACACAGTCCACTCCCCACACTCACTCCACACCACACATACTCCACACCACACACACACCCCACACCACACACAGTCTACACCCCACACTACACACACTCCACACCACACCCTACACACATTCCACACCACACATACCCCACACCAAACACACTCCACCCCACACACTCCACACCACACATACCTCACACCAAACACACTCCACACCACACACACCCCACACCACACACAGTCTACACCCCACACTACACACACTCCACACCACACCCTACACACATTCCACACCACACATACCCCACACCAAACACACTCCACCCCACACACCACACATACCCCACACCACACACTTCAAACCACACATACCCCACACCACACACAATCCACACCACACAAACCCCACACCACACACACTTTAAACCACACACACTCCACAGCTCACATACCCCACACCACACACACTCCACCCCACACATACCACACACAATTCACACAACACCACACACTCCACACCACACATACCACACACATTTCAAACCACACATACCCCACACCACACACACTCCACATCACACATACCCCACACCACACACTTCACACCCCACACCACACACACTCCACTCACTCACCACACGACACACAGTCCACTCCCCACACTCACTCCACACCACACATACTCCACACCACACAAACTCCACAGTCCACACCACACACACACCCCACACCACACACAGTCTACACCCCACACTACACACACTCCACACCACACCCTACACACATTCCACACCACACATACCCCACACCAAACACACTCCACCCCACACACTCCACACCACACATACCCCACACCAAACACACTCCACACCACACACACCACACACAGTCTACACCCCACACTACACACACTCCACACCACACCCTACACACATTCCACACCACACATACCCCACACCAAACACACTCCACCCCACACACTCCACACCACACATACCCCACACCAAACACACTCCACACCACACACACCCCACAACACACACAGTCTACACCCCACACTACACACACTCCACACCACACCCTACACACATTCCACACCACACATACCCCACACCAAACACACTCCACCCCACACACACACCACACACCCCACACCACACACAGTCTACACCCCACACTACACACACTCCACACCACACCCTACACACATTCCACACCACACATACCCCACACCACACATACCCCACACCACACACACTTCAAACTACACATACCCCACACCACACACAATCCACACCACACAAACCCCACACCACACATACACTTTAAACCACACACACTCCACAGCTCACATACCCCACACCACACACACTCCACCCCACACATACCACACACAATTCACACAACACCACACACTCCACACCACACATACCCCACACCACACACACTTTAAACCACACACACACACTCGATAGCTCATATACCCCACACCACACACACTTCACACCACACATACCCCACACCCCACACACTCCATACCACACACACTCCACAGCTCACATACCTCACACCACGCACACTCCACCCCAAACATACCACACACTTCACACCCCACACCACACATACCCCACACTCTCCATACCACACACACACTCCACAGCTCACATACCCCACACCATACACACTCCACCCCCACACATACCACACACACTTCACACCCCACACCACACAAACCCACACTCTCCATACCCCGCACACACTCCACAGCTCACATACCCCACACCATACACACTCCACCCCACACACACTTCACACCACACATACCCCACACCACACACACTCCACACCTGACACAAACCCCACACTCCACCACACATACACCACACCACACACACTCCACACCACACATACTCCACACACCACACCACACTCTCTACACACCACACCACACACACTCCACAACACACACACTCCACACCTGATACACACAACTCACCCCACACTCCACCACACTCCACACCACATTCCAAACACACCACACCAAACACACTCCACAACCCACTCCACACCCCACACACTCCACACCACACACACACTACACAACTTAGTAACTATTTGACAAGCCAACTTAAAGTTCGTTCACGAACTTTGCCTTTTCTAGTTTTTTTTGTTTTTTCTATTGGCTCCTAGTGTAATTTAGTACTATTATGGGCATGTCTTCCCAACCCACCCTCACCATTAGTGTGTAGTCTTACATACCAGTACAGTACAGTATAAAGTAGATTATTGAGGCTCTCTAAATAGCATTTGCATGCTGTCTTATTCAATAAAGTTAACATATAAATGCAGTTGTTCCACCGTCATACACTCTAAAAAACAGAGGTACGATATGAGTACTTTTTTGTACTCGAAGGTACATTCTTTATAATTGTACCCTCAAAGGTACAATATTGGTCTTTACAGGGTCAGATTTGTTCCCTCTGAAGTACAATGTCTTTCCTGACAGCAATAAGTACAAATTTGTACCATTTAACCAGCCAAAAGGTACATTCAGTATTCTGCATCACTGTACTAATGAACAGTATATATTTAAATTGCACATTTTTTATTTGAAAGCCAGACAATTTTGTATCATCAAGTTTTTGAGCCATTTTTAGTTGATGATAATGTTTATAATCTTTATAATCTATACTGGCACAAAAACCATGGGTACAAAAAAGTACTTTCACTGAAAGGTACTTTTTTGAACCTTAATATAAGGTACAGCCCCAGCGACAAGCTTTGTACTCTTTTAAGTACAAATCTGTACTTATATTTCTTAGAGTGTATAGTGTAATGCAATATACAGTAAAGTACCAATTAAATTATTGGATCTTTACTTCTTATATTTCACTGTTTGTTTACAGTTACATTCTTAGAGTATGTGTCAGAATTAGGGTTGCAACGGTATGAGATTTTCACGGTATGATAACCGTCTCAGAAAATACCGCGGTATCACGGTATCACAGTTTGTTACATATATTATTAAACTGACCCTTAAAGAAATTACAACAAAGGTTTTTTGTTCAATTAACTATTTATTGTAGAAACCTGGAACAACTATATAGATAATGTCTCCTTAAAAAAAATAAACTGTACACCATTAGGTGAAGGAAACCAGGTTTTTCCACTACTCTTAAGGTCATTAAGGGTGTATATAATTATATATATATATATATATATATATATATATATACACACACACACACACACACACACACACACACACACACACGTGTCACACATTACATGTCCTCTAAGAAGTAAAGATCCTGTGTTTAAACTATTCAGTACAATTATTTAAGTTTAAATTATTTAATATCTGATAAACTGAGCCTGGGTCAGTGTCTGATCAACAACTGTTATAAACGTCCGTTTTACTGCCAAGTTGGTATATAACCAGATAGAGGGGATTTATTTCTGAGTCTGGTTTTAACACATGAAAAACAGGCACGTCAGAATGTGAAAATGAACGCATATAAATGAATGGCGTCTTTCACATCCAGTCCGGCGAGCACCTTTACACGGACACGTGAATCCGTCGTAGCACGCACTTCACGCCTGTACCTGCGTGCCCAAATTTCGGATAACTCAGCGCTTTTGCGGGCGCTTACCGCATGGGTTGTGCACGACTACAAAGAGATTTTATTTATGTTCAGAGTAAAATTATAAACTAAACACATACTTTGCGCTGCACGGCGGGGTGGTGTTCTTGGAGATGGGAGAACAGGTTTGACGTATGTCCACCTTTAGCTGTGACTTTACGGCCACATTGATTACAAATCGGATAACCATCCTCGGGTGCGTTCGGCGGGTATCCGAAATAGTCCCACACTGCTGATTTTAGTTTAGCCTTTTTTTAGGTGGACTGAGATTTGTTTAGTCTGATGCACTTTCTGCTGTTCTCACCGCTGTGTGCTGAGCAGCTGAAGCGGAGCAGAGTTGCGCATGCGCGGGTGAGTTTCTCCGCTGGCTTGCGTTTTACCGGTAATAAGCAAACACACACGGTATGATAACCGTGCATTTTAATACCATGGTATACCGTGAAACCGGTTACCGCTGCAACCCTAGTCAGAATTATGCTAAAAAATGACATTACCAAATACCTTACAGGGTCCTGTCTTCCTTCTGTTTCCCACTTTAAGATACCAGACTTGTTAAAACTCCAGAAACCAGCATGTATTACTTAATCTTTCTTCCTCCTCTGCTGCTCCTGCTGGGAGCGGGAGGAGCTGTTTTTCATAAATATAGAGGTACATAACATAATTATTTGAGATATATGTGCACTTTTTGAGATCTGTATCTGATCACTCTGTATGGTTTGAATCTTCAGGACAGAGACTAGGTCAGATGGAGAGCAGAGATCAAAGAGGGAGGAGGAGAGAGGAGCAGGAGACTCAAGTGAGTTCACACATCCCATCATATACCACATTCCAAACTGTCACTTTCAGTCACTTTCCACCACGCCTTGTTCCCATTGTAAACAACGATTTACATATTGAGTGGCTTGCAAAACTATTCATAGCCCTTGAACTGTTTCACATTTTGTCTCCATACAACCTTAAATTTAAATGAATTTTATTGAGATTTTAGGTAGCACATAACTGTGAAGTGGAACGAAAATGATACATAGTTTTCAATATTTTAATCAAATAAAAATCTAAAAAGTTTGTTGTTCCAAGGTATTCAGCCCTCTTTAATCTGAAATGAGACCAGAATAAATCCAGAGCAATCAGTTGCTTTCAGAAGTCATTTAAATAGTTAGCTTAACTATAAGTCATACACCCCACAAATCTGACATTTATGGAAGTGTGTCAACAAGAAACCCATTGTTTAAAAAAAAGAAGTGTCATTTCCACTTGCCAAAAGTCATGTAGGGAAGAACAAACATGTCAAAGAAGGTGCTGTTTTAACATTTGTCTAAAGCGCTATGTGTGATGGAAAAGTAACACTGCTCATCACCTGAACAAGTCATTCCCACTGTGAAACATGGTGGTGGCATCATGTTGTGGGGATGTTTTTCTTCAGCAGGGACAGAGAAGCTGGTCAGAGTTGAAGGAAGTTGACACAGTTGACAATCCTGGAAAAAAAAAACCTGCTGGAGGCTTTAAAAGTCTTGAGACTGTGAAGGAGATTTAACTTCCAGCAAGACAATGACCCTAAACATACAGCCAGAGCTACAGTGGAATGGGTTAGATCAGAGAATATTCATGTGTTAGAATGGCCAAATCAAAGTCCTGACCTAAATACCACTAAGTTTCTGTGACAAGACATGAAAACAGCTGTTTACAGACGCTCTCCATCCAACTTGGCTGAGCTTGAGCTAATTTATAAAGAAGAATGGACAAAAATCTCAGTCTCTAGATACACAAAGCTGGTAAAGACAAATCCCAAAAGACTTGCATCTGTAACAAGTAAGACAGTTGGCTCTACTAAGCACTGATATAGGGGGGCTAAATCCTTTTTTTGGACGTCACTCTTTTCAGATTTTCATTTGATTAAATTTTTGAAAACCATGAATCATTTTCATTCCACTTCACAATTATGTGCCAACTTATGTTGGTCTATAACTTTTAAGTTTGTGGTTGTAAGGTGACAAAATGTGAAAAAGTTCAAGGGGTATAAATACTTTTGCAAGCCACTGCATTTACTCACATTACATAACATCATATGATATATTAAAGGAGAAATATGGTGTGAAATGGACTTGGGGTGTAGTGAAACAAACTTTTGTTGAATAGCTCACCTCTGTTCTTCCCCAGGATTCTGGAACACAGCGCTTTCAGCTAGTGCTTCCAACAGACTAGATTTCAAAATTAATTTTTATTGGAAATGCATTCTAGTTGTTACGGAAAAAATCTCTAATACTCATGCATTTCCCACTGAATACATTGTGCAGTCTGTTTCCCTATACTACCTATTTCTTTGTGCTCATCAGTTGACTTATTCTGACCTAATTTTGAAATCTACCTGACGGTATTGTGTGTATAAACAGTGTTTTTTAATAAACAACTGCACTTTTAAAGTTCTCAGCACCATGTTTTAAATGTCAACGCCCTGAAAATTCTACCAATGAAGTGTGGAGCTACTTTAAGCTTGTTACTGCTGTAAAAATAGTGATTTCTTTACATGGGCAATGCTATGCCCCTGTCACTAGCATTGTAAGCCTGTTGAGAGCATCTGCTAAAAGTGCTGTATTTCAGAATGCTGGGGGGGGGGGGTGAACAGAGATGGGCTATTCAATAAATGTTCTTACTCATTATTGTTTTTCACTACATGCCAAGTCAATTTCACACCAGATTTCTCCTTTTAGTTCTGTTGCATTTCATCATATTTTGTTGTATGTTATTAGTTCCCATCATACTTAGCATATCCAATTAATGTTGAATTAATCTTCGAATTAGGTTCGCTTACAAAATGCAACTTGCAAAAAATAATAATAATAATAATATATATATATATATTACATTCCTGTCTTAGAAGATTTAAATGTTAATGTTTAAAGTAGAGCTGCCATTAATAGTAAGTTTGAAAATGTTAATGTTCTTCACATTTAGCTTGGTCCTAACTCATAACTGGAAAACATGTAGAAGCGCTAAAACTTAGCATGTTTGCAGTGAAAAGATCATTACATGAATTTGCAATAGATAAATATATTTATATATTGCATTGGGTAATTGTGACTAAAAGTGGCTTCTTTGTTTGCCCCATTAACATGTGTTTTCTTTTCAGGATCAAGTGATGTACTCTACTATTGTCCACAGTAACACGACCAGAACATCCACAGTGATTGGCACTGGAGAAAAGATTGAATATGCAACCATCAGACTTAACTAATGCTTTCTCCAATGGCTTTATCTAAACTTGATTTCAATATAATTTTAACATTAAAAGGTGTAAATAAGTAAATCCTCAGCTTTAAACTCTTTAACTTCATGATTTATAATATTATTATTATTATTATTAATATTAATAATAAAATGGGCCAATGGCCAAGCATATCTTAACATAACAGAGGGAATTTTTTGTTCTTCTGAGAGTCACTAAAAGGGAATACAAAACAGATGATGTGCATCAAAATCCATTCTGCACGCTGTTACTATGAAATCTCCTGCAGTTGCATTATTTGAACACCAGAGGGCAGAATTCAGCTAGAGCAGGGCATAGAACCTGTAGGCGTCAGCAAAGGGCGGAGGATATGTCAAACACTTTAGACTGCAGCCAATCACACAACCGCTTTTTGATGTCAGTCACTTTTTTAAGCCAATCAACAGCCAGAGTTTGCTGTCCATCATTTTTTGTTGCAGCTTCCTCAAAGGGTTTGTTATTGATCTGTTGTTTCTCTTGGCTGTGTGAGCTGGGGCTGAGCCTGGTGCTCATTATTAATAAAGTAAACTAAAGTAAAGTAAGTAAATTAAAGTCATCAAAAATTGAAATGCTTCAGTAAAGATACACAAAAATGTTATTTAAGTACAGTATTTACATTGACTTCATTACTGTTCACCACTGTTCAGCTTATACGTCTTATACAATAGGTTCAATCTAGATCAGTTAAATTATATTAAACATCAGGGTAGTTTGTTTTAGCTTAAAACACTGTTTGTAATAATTAATAATAAATAGAACTTATACAAATATTTATAAATGGAGCATTTATAGAAGGTGTATTGTTGAGTAAGTGAGTGTATCGTTATGCCTCTATAGTTTACACTTCACAATTATTTTTTTTTGTTGATAATTTACATCTGTTTAAAATATCATGAGAAAATTGAATTGTAATTGTAAACCTCGATCGTGAATGGAATCATGAACAGAGTTTATCGTTACACCCCTAGTGTGCTGTGTTGTTCTGATGGGAGGTAAACAGGTTGATGTTTTTAAATAATGCTGTAAGAAAGAGAAAGATGCTCCAGAGTGACGTGAATTCTGGAATTCTGGCAAGTGTTTTTTTCTTTGGCTCAAATTAATGCGCATTATCAAATTATGTGCAAAATGAAATACTACTATATAAACATACATTATATCAAATGTTCTTAATTTCTATCGTTTATTTAGACAAGAAGGTTGAATGTTTGATTGTGTACATTATCTGAAAATTTATTTTGTAAATCTCCACTACCACCTGTTCCTGTACTCACTATGCTGTGTACGTTTCTGGGTTTCTTTGGTCGCCTGTTCCACCATCTTACCAGTGACCCTCCAGCCTAACAAGAATCCGGACAACTCAACCCATTGGCGTGCACACGCAAAACAGAGGGGTAGGGGGAAGTGGTAGGGCCGAGGGGTGAAATGGAATTGGGCCTTAAGAGGTCTGCAGTACAAGCTTTGTTTCTTTTGGGGTAATTTGGAGGAGGCCTTGAAATATACATGGAAACAAAATTACAGGTATATAACTGTACATAGGAACCCATACATATACATACTTTCACATTTTCATACATTTTACAAGGTATGCATGTGTAATCAAAACTTGTCCATCTTTCTTCTATTTACAATATACACACTCAAATCAAAAGTAACTTTAACTTTTCTCCCCCACCCTTACCTTCACCCTTCACCTCCACTGCTGTCCACAGCTTGGTCAGTGCAGGCGAAAAACTGCACCACAAAACAGAAAACAGCAAGAGTTCTCATGACTCATGGCAACAGCAAGTCAATGTGTGGTTCAGTGATTATCAGGAAGGATCTGATGGTATAAAAGAGAGATGAGTTGTGTTAAAGTGTGTTTGATGACTGATCCTCTGATCTGCACGGACAGTAGAGTGTGTTAAACTGCAGTGAAGATCTGCTGAGAGAGGTGTGTATTCAGTGTGTGTATACAGAGCTAGTTTAATAGTGAGGAAGATGCTGAACTTCTATCTTCTCTTCATCATACTTCACGTCTCTGAAGGTGAGTGCGTAATTGTTTTGTTTGTGTTAATGAATCAATCAAAAAAACTTAAGGCTGTACACATAATTACAGAAGGTATTTTTGTCTATCTACAGCTCTGGAAAGAAATCAGAGACAACTTCAAAATGATCAGTGTCTCTGGTTTTACTATCCTCCCAAGTTACAAATACAAACATTGTCATTTAGAACATTTATTAAGCGAAAATGAGAAATACTTAAACCTTAAATACTGCAAAGAAAACAACTTCATATTCATTTAGAAACAACAATGCTAATGTTTGAAGAGTTCAGAAATCAATATTTGGTGAAATTACCCTGCTTTTAATCACAGCTTTCATGCATCTTGGCATGTTCTCCACAAGTCTTTTACACTGCTTTTGGGTGACCTTATGCCACTCCTGGCCCAAAAATGCAAGCAGTTCAGCTTTGTTTGATGACTTGTGACAAACTTATATTTTACATGATTACATTCAGAGGTTTTTCAATGGGGTTCAGGTCTGGAGCTTTACTGTCAACTTATTATTTGAATGTCAGTCAGCAACTGCAGGATGGCCTGATCAAGTGATCTATAAAAAGAATGGCAGCTGGAGTGAAGTGAATGAAAAAAAACAGTGCAAAACAAGCTCTTCGAGGCAGGACTCAAGCTTGAAAAAGGAACTTATTCAATAAGAAGCAAATAAAAGCCAGTCTGAAGTTTGCATAAGGTTACCCAAAAGCAGTGTGAAAGACTGGTGGAGAGCATGCCGAGAAATGCAAAATCTGGGTTATTACACCAGTTATTAATTCTGAACTCTTTCTTAGAGTTGTTTCTAAATGAATATGAGCTTATTTTCTTTGCATTATTTGAGGTTTGAAAGCACTGCATCTTTTTTGTTAATTTGACCACTTGTATATATAACGATGCACAGTGACTCCATCTGCCGTAAAATAATAATGTAGGTGTTTGGAGCTGATCTGTGGGTTGACTATAACTGTTCTCTCCATCCTTCTCCTCTGAATATCTGTGATTTATCTTGACCTGTCACTTAAGGCCTTAACTAGAACTGTTTTTTCTATTGTGTTCTTCCATTTCCTTAATATTTTCCTCACAGTGCAAACTGACAGCTGAAATCTTTTTATATTCTTCTCCTAAATCTTGATGTTGAACAATCTTTGTTTTCAGGTCATTTGAGGTTTGTTTTAAGGCTCCCATTTTGACACACTTCAGAGAAAATGCAAAGAGAAGAAAAACTTTTAATTGGCACTTTAACCCTTTCTCATGATTGGATTCATCTGTTAATGTAGGTTAAGGGTCACCAAGCTTACCAAACCAATTTTGTGTTCCAATAATTAGTTTAATTAGGTATTCAAATCAATAAAATGGCAAGGTTGCCCAAATTTATGCACCTGCCTAGTTTTGTTTAAAGAAATATTGCACATGTTCTGTAAATCCTATAAACTTTAGTTCACTTCTCAAATATCTCTGTGTTCGTCTGCTATATGATATATTTAATTGAAATTGCTGATCCACACTACCAATGATTTATAAAGGAAAATGATCAGGGGTGCCCAAACTTTTTCATACCTTATATTTGAAAAAGTGGGAACATGAATGTGAATCATTGAATCATTGAGTGATGTGTGTTTCTACAGGATGCACTGTTATGAACAACACAGAAACATTGTATATCAAAGCTCATAAAGGAGAATCAGTACTGCTGCCCTGTTCCTGCACTGATCTAAACTCCACACCTGATACATTCAGCTGGAGGAAACACAACACAATCAGTGACAGATATGAGGAGATATCCAGTGAGAGTGATCAGTACAGAAACAGAGTTCAGTTGTTTAATAATCTCTCTCCAGCTAATCTCTCTCTACTCATATCACACCTGACTGAAGAGGATGATGGATTTTACAGGTGCCATCTTACAGGAAATGAACTCGCAGACATCAGACTTTTTCTTGAAGGTAAGTTGTTTTTAAATCTATATTTAATTGAAGGCATTGGAATGTTAACATTTCTGTTTTTGTTAATCCAGGCTGTTGCAACAAGGCGAGCAAACCAATTGCCTAGGGCCGACTGGTTATGGGGGTAGCAATAACCTACAATAATTTTGTGTATCATATAACAAGACTGGAACATTCTTTCATGTTGTGACCGGCCCCTGGGGTTAGGGGCGTGGCCACTGTGACCCAGTAGTGAGGAACCACACAGAGAACACAGACACAGGGAGTAAATAAACTCAAATTCGTACCTTTATTTGGTTTAAACACCCTCCACCACACCCAAAATAACTCTAAGTTTACATAACGCGGCCCAGTGGGGCTCTAGTCGCTAGTCTTTACTTGGAGTCTTTTCATCCAGATCCGTTTTTGTATACCTGTCTGCTGGCTGCTTAATCAGTCCAGATGCAGACCAGCTGGAACAGGCCGCAATGCCAGCCTTCCCGAAAATGGGAACAAAAGCAGGTGCAAAAATAAATCAAGCCGATCTCTACAGAGAAAAAAGGGAGAAACTTAACACAAGCTCACCAGGGAAGCGTGGTTGCCCCTTATAAAAACTGAGAGGTAAAACGAACAGAAGAAACTTTCCTGAAATAAAGAAGAATTAACAAACTCGGGTGGTTGTGTAACTTGAAGGGATGGAGAGAGAGAGAGCGGAACGTGCTAACAAGCTTCTGCTAACACACACACACACAGAAATGTTATCTGTAGTTTATAGAATAAAACAACAATTTTATTTTTTCTCAAACATATAGCTATAAATAGCAAAATCAGAGAACATGATATGGACAGTGTGAAAAACCAATAGGTGAGCTCCCTCCTGCACCAACAGGAAGCAGTCCAGATAGCATGCAGATGTGGGTCACTTTAAGCAAAGTCCACTGGTTCACTGTCAGTGCTAGCAACGTGCATGTGAGTCAAATGTGGCCCATGTATAGAAAATGAACATACGTTTTCCACCCTGCACTGTGAATGTCCTGTGTTCCCTGTTTCTCCACCTTACCCTTGTTACCTGTTTTATTTCCCACCTTGTGTGTGTATTTAAGCCCCTGTGTCTTCAGTGTTAGTTTGTTGGTTCTTTTTTGTGTTTTGTTTGTTCTCTAAGTTGCTGTTTTTGGTTTAGTGTTGTAAATAACCACTACATTGCATTTGCATCTGCTTTCCATGTCCTTCCTTGCTGCAGCTATTACAATGTTATCAATGTTATGCTTTGTAATGAGCTGGTCGCTGATTTTCTTTCTGCAGAGGTCCCAACTAAACTTACACCTACATCAGTGGCCAACTGTACAACCAATCTGAGCCCCTCAGTCACTGCAACCTCTAAAACTGAACCCACTGTTAAAACTGAACACAGCACTCTGACTCCGTTTAAAGGTAAGCTTTGTCATGCTCTAAAAATGTTCAGTTTCCATATAATAATCAGAGCTTGCATAGTGTTGAACATACTGATGAATAACAGTTTACACTTGAAATACACTTTTAATATTACTAGTTTTTGCTCTGGCTGGATCTCATACATTTGTTTTAAGTAACATCAAAATCCAATCAATATGTTGCAGATCCTCAACACTCTCTGCCCTTTATCCCGTTTGCCTTGGCAACAGTGATCTTCCTCCACATTGTAGTAGCTGTGATTTATCACACCAAAAGAAACAAAGGTATTAACTACAAAATCAAACTATTCTAATGCTGATGCTTTTCTAATGTTCTTCTGTGTAAACAAACCCATTATTTATTATCTTTAGATCCTGCTAGAGTTTACTACAGTACAGCTGATGGAGATGGAGAGGTCCGTGTGTGAAAGAGTTCTACAACATCAGCTTGAACTGATCATTTTGTTTTTTTTTATTTCCACACAATATTATATAAAAGTGTTTAAGAATTGCTTCTTTAAATTCATCAGTGTTTCACATTTCATATTACAGTTCAGATGCACTGTCAGCATGTTACTTTGTTATCAGAAATCTTGATTGATATCTTGTCATACAGGTTTGGGTTGCACAGGAATTCTGTGCACACTTGCTAAATGGCTTGCCAAAGTATTCATACCCCTTGAATTTTTCCACATTTTGTCACCTTACAACCACAAACCTAAATGTATTTTATTGAAATTTTAAGTAATAGACAAACACAAAGTATTGCAAACGTGTTAAGTGGAATAAAAATGATTATTTTAAAAACAATGTATCAAATAAAAATCTGAAAAGTGTGACATGCAAAAGTGTTCAGCCCCATTTACTCTAAGCCCCCTAACTAAAATCCAGTGTAATCAACTGCCTTCTAAAGTCACTTAATTAGTTAATTCAGATGTGTGTATTTTAGTCTAAGTGAAAATACAGCTGTTCTGTAAAGGCCTCAGTGGTTTGTTAGAGAACACTAGTGAACAAACAGCATCATGAAGACCAAGGAACTCACCAGACAAGCCAGAGATAAAGAAAAAAGAAAGAATCTCCAGAAAGAAAAAATATCTAAACTGGTTTTGTAAGGTATCACCCAGCGAGTGGTTTGAACCCAGGTAGATGGGGTCACTAAACACGCTCAACTAAGTGAGCTACCACAGACCCGTGGTAATTTGAACCCAAGGGCAGAGCAGTTAGATCTCAGAACAGGTAAACTCGAGAACCAGAGAAAACAAACAAAAAACACTTCCTAGTGTAAAGCTCTACAAGGTTGGGACAAAACATAGGACGCCAGGGGAAGACTGGCTACCCCTAGATGGCAGGGGAAAACTAAGAAATAAGAAATGCAAAAGAGCTTCCCTGAATCAAATAAACTCTGTCTTGAAAGAAACAAAGCCAAACAAGGAATGAATTACTGTGCTTGTTTTTTTTTTTTTTTCACTTCTTTTTTTTTGAAACAAGAAAGGGACTTGAAAGTCAGAGGAGATTTTAAACTCGTAAGGTGAGGGGGAGTGTGGGAACTCTCAGCCCTCTAGTCTTTCAGCCTGTATGGTTTGGCTCATGTGGAGACAAAGATCCAGCAACCAGAACTGAGCTGTCTGTGCTCTTAAATAGTCCTCCTGCCAGGTGTAGGCTGTTGTGCTTGATTGGCTCTGGCAGCCACTCCCTGCTGCCCTCTGGTGGCTGCAGGCGGAGCTTGCCTGGAGCCAACCCTTACAGGACCCCCCCCTTGAGGAACGGCACCTGACGTTCCCAACCCCATGGCTTGATCACGCCTGAATGTACGAATGAGCCCTGGGTCCAAGATGTAACGGGCAGGGACCCACGAGCGCTCTTCTGGACCATAGCCCTCCCATTCGACCAGGTACTGGACCCCACCCCGAACACGCCGGACATCCAACAGACGCTTGACAGTGTAGGCGGGGCCACCTCCTATCATGCGTGGCCCCGGTGGGGTGGGAGTGCCAGTAGTACATAGAGAGGGCCGTGCGCGCCCTCTGCCACGCTCTACGGCAACACCTAACAACTTGTTCAGCCGATCTTATGCCAGTGTCCGTCTCTTGACCTGGGAACATGGTTGGCGCATAGCCAAACTGGCACTCAAATGGGGACATACCCAGTGAGGAGTGCCACAAGGTATTGTGAGCAAATTCTGCCCAGATCAGGTGCTCAGACCAAGAGGACGGACTAGAAGAGGCCAGACAGCGGAGGGTGCGTTCCAGGTCCTGGTTGACCCTCTCTGTCTGGCCATTGGACTGGGGGTGGAAGCCAGATGACAGACTGGCCCCCGACCCCAGTAACTGGCAAAAGGCCCCCCAGAATCGGTAAATTGGGGCCCGCGGTCAGAAACAATGTCTTTTGGTAACCCATGAATACGGACTACATGGGTAAGTATCAATTCTGCAGTTTCCTTAGCGGATGGTAACTTTGGTAGTGCAATAAAACAACAGGCTTTTGAGAATCTGTCGACTACCACTAATATTACAGTATTGCCTCGGGAGGGAGGCAGTCCCGTTATGAAATCTAGGGATAAGTGCGACCAGGGACGTGACGGGATAGGCAGTGGGTGTAGAAGACCAGCAGGTCTACTTCTGGGGTCCTTATTTCGGGCACAAACAGAGCAAGCAGCAACATAGGCCCGTACTTCAGGTTCCATGCGAGGCCACCAAAAGTGTCGTCGCAGGAACTCCAATGTTCGAGTTACTCCCGGATGTGCTGTGAATGAAGATGCATGTCCCCATTGTAAAACCTGGTTCCTAACCGATTTTGGGACATATAACCTTCCTGGTGGACCCCCACCTGGGTCCGGTTCTTTCAGGGTGGCTCGCTGCACAATGCTTTGTATTCCCCATTGAATAGGAGCAATGATGTGAGCCTTTGGAATTATTGTTGTGGGTGGTTCTATAAGAGATGGAGGTTCCCACTGGCGGGAGAGAGCATCAGGTTTTATGTTCTTAGAACCTGGTCGATAAGACAGGACAAAATCGAACCGGGCAAAGAAAAGAGCCCACCTGGCCTGGCGGGGGTTCAGGCGTTTAGCCTGCTGTATGTAGGACAGATTTTTATGGTCCGTCCAGACCAGGAATGGGTGCTTTGCCCCCTCCAGCCAGTGCCTCCATTCTTCAAGTGCCAGTTTCACTGCCAACAATTCCCGATCACCCACATCATAATTCCTTTCAGCCGGGGTAAGGCGATGCGAAAAGTAGGCACAGGGATGCAGTTTTTGGGAGAGCCCAGCACGCTGGGAAAGGACTGCACCCACGCCGATTTCAGATGCATCCACCTCAACCACGAACGGAAGTTCAGCATTTGGCAGCTGGAGAATGGGAGCTGTGGTTAGAAGCTGTTTGATTTTGTTAAAAGCTTCCTGGGCCTCGCTGGACCAATGAAATCTCCCTGCTGTCTTCCGTGTCAAGGCAGTTAACGGGGCAGCTACGGTGCTGAAATTTTTAACAAATCTGCGGAAGAAGTTGGAGAAGCCCAGGAAGCGCTGGACAAGACGAACTGAAGTTGGCCGGGGCCATTCCTCCACGGCCCGAATTTTTGATGGGTCCATGCACAGGTGGTTGTGAGAGACCACAAACCCCAAAAAGGAAATTGACTGCACATGGAAAAGTGATTTCTCCAACTTAACGAAAAGGTGGTTCTCCAGGAGCAGCTGGAGAACTCTCCGCACATGGGTTATGTGTTCGTCTACACTCTTGCTGTAAATCAGGATGTCATCGAGGTAGACGAATACATACCTATCTAGGGCCTCCCTCAAGACCTCATTTATAAAACGTTGGAAGACAGCCGGGGCATTCATCAAACCAAAAGGCATAACCAAGTTTTCATAATGTCCTGACGGAGTGATGAAGGCTGTCTTCCATTCGTCTCCCTCTCTCACCCGAATGAGGTTGTAGGCGCTGCGCAGGTCCAGCTTGGTAAATACCGAAGCCTGCTGCAGTGCCTCAAATGCTGAGGTCATGAGGGGCAAGGGGTAGCGATCTTTTACTGTTATTTTGTTCAGCCCTCGATAGTCGATGCAGGGGCGAAGCCCCCCATCCTTTTTCCCAACAAAAAAGAAGCCTGCACCTGCTGGAGAGGTGGATGGCCGGATAAAGCCCAGTGCCAAAGCTTCTTGAATGTAGTCCTCCATGGCCCTGCGTTCGGGTTGCGACAAGGAGAACAGGCGGCCCCTGGGGGGGCTACTGCCAGGAAGAAGGTTAATGGCTATGTCAAATGATCGATGTGGAGGTAAGAACTGGGCTTTCTGTTTACTAAATACATCACCAAGGTCCCAATACTCCTTGGGAACTCTAGATAAGTCCAGACCCTCTAGACTGGGGTTGTTGCCACTCACAAAACCCTTGGGAGTTTGTAAACAGGAAGCCTGACAAGTAGGACCCCACGATCGTACCGACTGGGTTAACCAGTCGATATAAGGGTTGTGGCGTTGAAGCCAAGGGAACCCCAAGACCAGGGGCAACTCTGGAGCATTGATAACAAAAAGACCTAACTGTTCAGTGTGTGGACCAATCCGTAAGGTGATAGGACTTGTCCGAAAAGAAACTACCCCGGGCTCGAGGGCACGACCATCAATGGCTGAGATTGGGAGGGGCTCCCCCAAAGTTTCAAGGGGCAAGCTCAATTCTTTGGCCAACCCAGCATCAATAAAATTGCCAGCTGCTCCTGAATCAACAAAAGCCTGAAGGCGTGCCTCAGCTGCTCCCCACAGAAGTGTGGTGCTGAGGAAGACTCCCTGAGCTCGGGGAAGGCTAAGCGTGTCCGTCAAGGGTTTCCCCTGCCCTGACGGACAGGCTCGTTTCCCGAGAGCTCAGGACAATCTGGGCGATTGTGGCCAGAACGCCCACAATACAGACACCTCCCCTCACGTATTCGGGCCTCACGCTCCTGTCGCGAGAGGCGTGTGTGGCCTAATTGCATTGGCTGCACACCTGAGTCAGTTGAGCTTTCAGATGAGTGGAATGGTCCTGGACTGTGTGTAACTTTGCAAGCCAACTCTGACCCACGAGTCCTGCGCCTTTCTCTGATACGATTATCCAGTCGTAAGG
Organism: Astyanax mexicanus; assembly: GCF_023375975.1. NCBI lineage: Eukaryota > Metazoa > Chordata > Actinopteri > Characiformes > Acestrorhamphidae > Astyanax > Astyanax mexicanus. The sequence goes on from NC_064408.1 coordinate 46,348,165, forward strand.
TCAGGTCAATAAGGTCATCCAGGGAAGTGGATGGGTCTCGGTGGGCCAGCTCATCTTTAAGCTCTTCGCTCAGACCATGATGGAATGCGGCCATAAGTGCTGTTGCATTCCACCCACTCTCAGCCGCCAATGTGCGGAAGTCAATAGCATAATCTGCCACAGACTTCCTTCCCTGACGCATGTGAAGAAGACGAGAACTTGTCTCCCCACCGCCTGTAGGATGGTCAAAAGTCCGCGACAGTGAAGCTGCAAATTGGGCCGCAGAGGCACACACCATTGGTTGGTGCTCCCAAATAGGAGTGGCCCAAGCCAGGGCCCGCCCAGTCAAGAGGGAGATAATGTATGCTACTTTGGCTCGTTCTGTGGGGAACCGTGATGGTTGCTGTTCAAAAGCCAGAGAGCACTGGAGAAGGAAACCCCTACACCCCCCCGGCTCTCCAGCATAGCGCTCAGGAGAAGGTAGATGTGGCTCCATATGAGGGGCAGGAGGAACAACAGGGTTATCTGCCACTTCCTGTGCTATTGCCTGGGGAAGCACTGGGGCTTCTTGGGTGGTGGGGTTGGCCTGGGCGAGTAGCGCAGTAATCCCTTGCAGCTGGGAGAGAATTTGCTGCAGGGCCTGCTCATGCCTGCCTATTGTCGCCCCTTGGCTGCTTAGGGCAGCCTTTACATGTTCTAAGTCCATCTGCTCTGCTGGGTCCATGTTTGGCTGGATCTTTCTGTAAGGTATCACCCAGTGAGTGGTTTGAACCCAGGTAGATGGGGTCACTAAACACGCTCAACTAAGTGAGCTACCACAGACCCGTGGTAATTTGAACCCAAGGGCAGAGCAGTTAGATCTCAGAACAGGTAAACTCGAGAACCAGAGAAAACAAACAAAAAACACTTCCTAGTGTAAAGCTCTACAAGGTTGGGACAAAACATAGGACGCCAGGGGAAGACTGGCTACCCCTAGATGGCAGGGGAAAACTAAGAAATAAGAAATGCAAAAGGGCTTCCCTGAATCAAATAAACTCTGTCTTGAAAGAAACAAAGCCAAACAAGGAATTAATTACTGTGCTTGTTTTTTTTTTTTGTTTTTTTTTTTCACTTCTTTTTTTTGAAACAAGAAAGGGACTTGAAAGTCAGAGGAGATTTTAAACTCGTAAGGTGAGGGGGAGTGTGGGAACTCTCAGCCCTCTAGTCTTTCAGCCTGTATGGTTTGGCTCATGTGGAGACAAAGATCCAGCAACCAGAACTGAGCTGTCTGTGCTCTTAAATAGTCCTCCTGCCAGGTGTAGGCTGTTGTGCTTGATTGGCTCTGGCAGCCACTCCCTGCTGCCCTCTGGTGGCTGCAGGCAGAGCTTGCCTGGAGCCAACCCTTACAGGTTTGCCTTTTCAATAGCGTGTGTGTCCAGGATTAGCTCAGTGATAATCAGCTAATGATGTGATGAGCATTTATAATTACCACAGAAGCTCCAGAGAGAAAAGCTAGTGACCACAGAAAGGAGAAAATGACTAACCAATAAAACAAAAGATCTTGTGGTCATCTTATATTTATAGCACCTGCTCGATGATGGTTGTGAGAGATGTGGCTCTTCTGCATGTTATATAAAGAAGTCTGTGGTCTGAGCTCATCGTCATGCTGTCAGTGCCTGAAGCTTCAAAAACACAAGGCTGCATTTTAGGCACAGAGTTCAATTATGCAGTGAACAAAAAAAAATTAAATAAATAAATAAATACATGTAAAATAAATAGAAATATATAATAGGTTTAGAGCTATACTCTGATATAACTGGTACTCAGGGCTGTAGGTTAATGCTCATTATCACAACATTTTTTAGACCAGCTAATATAATTTAATATATTGTTACAGATTTAAAGCAGGTCTCATATGAGCCATTTATAGACGTGTCCCAAATTCCATTATACACATTTTTATATCCTTTTTCTTTCCTCATTTTTACAGTGTACAGATGGAACTAAGTCATTAAACACAGTTCCACATTGTATCTTGCATATCATGCTTCACAGTATATTTGATAACACACAAACCGTCATCCTGCATCAGTAAAAGCATTATTTCCTGATTGTATTTACGTTCCTTTGATCTCAAAACCAAATAAAGAAAAGCAGCTGAAGACCTCCGCGGACCAATGCGGAGCGCGATACAGGCGAGGTTACGGGTAGAGACGCCTCATAAAAAAGCTGTATTATTTACCTGTAACAATAGAGTAGTAATAAGCTTGATTATACATGTAGATAATTGATTATATAATAAGTCCTTTTTAATATTAATATTAATATCGCAGTGTTTCCCCGGTAACAGCTACCTTTTTCCCGAACACACTCTGCATGTTGGCTGGCTCCGAAATGCTACCAAACCAGCAAAGTCACGCCCCTGATGATAACAGCACGGTAATGGGAAAATTTCATTAACTCTTGAAATTTAGAGTATTCAGAGGTGAAATGAGTTTTATATTTTTTTTCTTTTTGGAAGGCCCTGCCTCTGCTTTCCCTGCCTCCGCCATGATCTGTTTTCTCTCACTCACTAAACAATTCCCGTCCAGAAGGGGGGGGAAACACTGCCCGCCCACACTAAAAACTGATCAGCCAATCAGAACCCTCTCTGTTTTCTCTCTCTCCTTTCCACACCCGATTAGAGATAATAGTCTGTCGCCTGTGTGCTCGTTTGTGTGCAGTGTACTCTTGGGGCACTCGTTCTGAATTCCGGGAGATTATATGTGACACGCGGGCATCAGGGAGCCAGTACCCAAATGCGGGAGACTCCCGCAGCTTCAGGGAGACTTGGTTTGTCTGTCACAGCCTTATTTAAGCCTAAAAACAGACGAGGGCTGTGTTTAGTCCATCTGACTTGGATGGACATCTTTTTTTTGTACCAGATTTAACACTAACTGGTTTAATTAAGATAAAACACCGCAAGTTCTTTGCTCTCCTGAGCTCATTCAAAAAAAAGACACTGAGTCTGAAGGCCCTGTCCCACTGCGATTGCGTCTAAATATCCACTAAAGTATGTCCAAATGTATCAGAAAACAACTGCGTCCACTGAGTGAACGCGCTGCGTCCAAAATATAGACGCACTGCGAAGTCGACGTGGAAGTTGACGTCCACTTTTTGGACGTCGACTTCCAACTATATATGGTTGTTTTTTCTAGTGAATCATCATTTCTTCTTGAGCTACAAGAGAGAGCACATCTATTCTCTTCTACACAACCATGGACCACAGATTCCTTGCAGTGATGGTGCAGCAGCAGAACATACTCCTCCATGTGCTGGACCAGACCGGGAGGCAGCAAAAAATATTTTTTTGGACGTCGACGTCCACCTGTACGTGCCGTCCAAATATCCACTAAAATACGTCCGTACTGCGTCTAAATATCCACTAAATTACGTCCATATTAGTCGCCGTCTATTCCGAAAATTTTGGGAGGTACCAAAACCACTTTTGCGTCTAAAGTGGACGGCAACGTCTAAACTACGTCCACTTGGACGGTGCCGTCCAAATATCCACTAAACTACGTTCGTATAGCGTCTAAATATCCACTAAATATCCACTAAACTGCGTCCACTGAAATTTGGACGTACTTTAGTGGATATTTAGTGGACGCAATCGCAGTGGGACAGGGCCTTGAGGTTTCTAAATTAATCTCCACTTTATTGCTACAAATATTGGGGTTTTATACCGAAAGAGATAACTTGCTTATAAGATCAAGAAAATCCATTTGTTGGTTTGCAGACAAGTTCCACTTAATGTGACCCATTTAGGTTGTGCGTGTGCACAGAGGAAGAGACGCTCATGTTCCAAACACATAAAGGAAGTCACAGTTATGCCCCCCCCCCCTTCACCCTACTAAAAAAAGGCTGCTAGCAATTAATTTCCAAACCACAACTTTGCATCTTAAATGCACAAACGCGCACACACACACACACACACACACACAAACAAAAACGTATTCCATAGAGACAGAACCCTCTGAAAAAAAAAACAACATACATCACGGATGCACATCAGAAAAGGAAACAGCAGGTGAGGTCACAAGTTAAATTAACATCTTTGAGTCATCGTCTGTGGTTGACTTATGAAGTCAGGTGACTTTTGATCAAGTCTGTTTGATCACTGATCCTCTGATCTGCACGGACAGTAGAGTGTGTTAAACTGCAGTGAAGATCTGCTGAGAGAGGTGTGTATTCAGTGTGTGTATACAGAGCTAGTTTAATAGTGAGGAAGATGCTGAACTTCTATCTTCTCTTCATCGTACTTCACGTGTCTGAAGGTTAGTGTGATTCATTCTTCATTTTAAAGATTCAAAGCTTTGGCATTCTGAAAAACTCTGAAAATATAACAAGAATCAAAGAGTAGCTGAATAAACTTATCTTACTGATGTGTTTCTGCAGGATGCTTTCTGACAAAAAGTGGAATCACCGCTCATAAAGGAGAGTCAGTACTGCTGCCCTGTTCCTGCACTGATCTACACTCCACACCTGATACTTTCAGCTGGAGTAAACTCAAAAACAGATACACATGGGAGGAGATATCCAGTGAGAGTGATCAGTACAGAAACAGAGTTCAGCTGTTTAATAATCTCTCTCCAGCTAATCTCTCTCTACTCATATCACACCTGACTGAAGAGGATGATGGAGTGTACAGGTGTGCTGTTAAACATGGTGAATATACAGACATCAGGCTCACTGTTAAAGGTAAAACACTGTTTAATTACTATTATTACTGGAATGAAATACATCCAGTTCTAAAATCTGACTGAACCCATATGGATATGGACATCACGTAGATGACACATGAATATACTGCAATAATACATGAGATGTCATGTTATTAGGGGTGTGACGAGACACTTACATCACGGGACGAGACGAGACACGATACTGTGTTCACGAGAACGAGATGAGACGAGATTTAAAAAATAACATTTTAAAGAAAATGTCAAAAATTAAAAATGGCTTGACAACTAGAGTTTTATTTGACAAAATCATATATCGCACACTAAACAGACTGGTTTCTCTCACACACTCTATAAAAAAATAGAAATAAGAATAAAAAATACAAATAAAACTTTTCTAGGTCTTATATAGTCCAAACAAAAAGTGCAAACCACAACCAGTCATATTAAGCCTATGGTTTGTGTTTTTTTATCCTAAATCTCTTGGAATTTAACTATGCATAACCATAACCAGTTATTAAGACTATGCTTGAAGTGCGAACAGACACAGAACATTTTTTTAAATACAGTACAGAGCTAAGGGATTAGTAGATTACTTACAGTATTTATATATGGTTTGTGTCTTGTTCGTCACTCTGTTACCGTTTATTGTTTCCACTGGAAAGTCAAAATGCAGCCGGACATTCAACTTAAAAGAAGAAGCATCTTCTATACCAGGGGTATTTAATTAGAATTCAGTATGGTCCAGTTAGTGAACATTTCGACAGGCTTAACTTGTGTTATAATTAAGCGCTATATCCTGTAAGGTTGTTTGAACTGAATGATAAAAAATAATAATAATAATAATAATAATAAATGGCTCTTAGCCATTCTCGCCTGTCTCTTTTGCGCTCGGCGTGACTTTAGTTTCCACCCGTTCTCGTTTTTCCGCCCGTTCTCGGGCTCCCTATCTCCTTATAAAAGCATTTTTCACGGCCGCGTCCCAATTCAACAGCCGGAGCAGCGGGACCGCAACCCTGACAACACGGGTTCAATCCCGCGTGAGGAGCGGTGTGTTTATATATTTATTTTTTTCCTTACCACGTCTGCACAGATCTGATTGACTGAAGAGAGTGTTTGGTGATCTTACTCCACACGTGATTGGTCTGTGATTTACTGCGCCGCAAGCGTGTATACAATTAAATCCTTCTCAGTAGGTTTGGGTCCGCATTGGACAACGTTTGAGTCCAGAACCGGACCGTGGTCCGCCCATTAGTGACCTCTGTTCTATGAAAATGCCCGAATTTTCCTCTTCTGCTGAGAGCTGCACTCACTGCTCAGCCACCACACTCGCTGCTACTGTGTTGCCAGATTTTTCTGAGAAAGGTTTAAAGGTCACCTTCCGTCGTTTTTTCTTTCATTTTAAAATGTCTAGTTGTGGTCTCTAGTATGAATGAATGACATGTGAGCCGTTTTTGTAAAAAAAAAGTGCTCAGGTGTCTCTGTATAGCTCTTTTTTAATGGACTGTTTTAGGGGTGTGTCCAAAATGACTGGATTCCAGCTTTGCTCATGAATATTCATACATGCAAACAGCATGCAAATATCTCTCCTCTGATTGGCTAGGAGCACTGCGACGCCCCTCCACCGCTCTGCCGCTCACTGCCTCCCACCTCCTAACTGATGAGCGGTGATGTTGCGTCGCTTCAGCTCCGCCTCTGGGAGTTTCTCGAGCCAAGGTGGGCTGGTCTGTGAGTTTCTGCCTACGTAGGCAGAAAGATAATTCAAAATTCACCCGTTTTTCGGAGGGGGGGAGGGGGGATTTCTTTGCTTAGCTCCTGCAGACAATGGGGGCTGCAAAACAGTTTAATGTGCAGGTGTACACATTCAACTCGGAGAGACCTACTGTATTCCACAAAAAACAAGAAAAATCGGATTTTCGCGGAAGGTGAGCTTTAAGGTTGACGAGAAATATCTTCACGTTTTACTCTTGCGAGATCTTGTGCCATGAGATCTCGTCACACCCCTAATAATCCGTTATGAAACATACATAGAAAGGGTAACAATATAGATGGTTGTGGGTTCAGTATTTGGCAAACAAGAGGTCATTGTTGCCCTTTCTATGTATGTGTTATAACTGATTATTAATGATTTTTAAGGCATTTACAACCTAATTAGTAATCATAAATAAGCTAATTGTAAACCATTTATAAACCCTTTATAAAGGCAATCTTATTTTAAAGTGGTACCATAATTGTGAAGGGTAACATAAATTATACATGGCTTTCCATTTTTTTAATTAAATGCAAAAGTATTCAGCCCCTACATCAATTTTAAGTAGAGCCACCTTTTACTGTAATTACAGCTGCGAGTTTTTTGGGATTTGTCTTTATCAGCTTTGTGCATCAAGATACTGTTCTTCTGTTCTTATGTCTTTCTTGGTTTGCATCTTGTCACTCTTTCATGAAGGCCAGAGTGAACAATATTAACAATATAAAGAGTATAAAAGCAATAAGCCATATAAATTATACGACAGAGTGGTTTATCATGGGTCAGGGACTTAGCTATGACATGGCTACTGGCCTAAGAACATCCTATTTTAAGACCCCACTCACATACTTTAAAAAGACTTTAGTTAAAGTTAAAGGAATCAGTGTCAAGTAGCAATTTGATTGATGTTACCTGCATGTATTTGTCTGCAGTCTGCACTCTGGTAAACAGAGAAAAAGAACTGACTATCCCAGCACGTGAAGGTGAATCCGTACTGCTGCCCTGCTCCTGCACCGACCGCATCGCATCTGAGGAATTCACCTGGAAGAAGCTAAACACAAACCGCTACACTTGGGAGGATATATCCAATGAGAGTGATCAGTACAGAAACAGAGTTCAGCTGTTTAATAATCTCTCTCCAGCTAATCTCTCTCTACTTATATCACACCTGACTGAAGAGGATGATGGCGAGTACAGATGTGATGCTAAAGGAAGTGGATACATCAAGATCAGACTCATTGTTAGAGGTAGGCCCTATACTGTTACAAATAATATTCATACATTTCTCGATTAATAAATAAGTGTTTGATTACAGTAACACTTCCTAATTTTTACAACTTACTAAGAAACTGCTCAAGTATTCTTATTATACTTTTTCCAAAAATTCAGTTGTGTTAACTAATAATGCATTAACGACTAAATGAACTTAATTCAGTCAATACTAGCAACTTCTGTAACTGTCAGTATTTTAACCTAATTTATGCATAGCAACAAACCACTTGAAGTCATGCATTACAGTGAATTATCAAGGGTCATGGGTTTTTATTTGCCTGAGGCTTTGTTAAAACATATATTTCTATAGCTTCCAATGAGAGTCTGACGTTTTTTAGACCATTCTTTCTACAAAACATCTCCAGTTCACTCAGGTTAGATGATTTCTGAGCATGAACAGCCCACTTTAAATCACACCACAGACTTTCAATAATATTCAGGTCTGGGGACTGAGATGATCATTCCAGAACGTACTTGTTCCTCTGCAGGAAAGCTTTAGTAGATTTTGAGCAGAGTTTAGTGTTTAGGGTTGTTGTCTTGTTGAAGTATCCAGCCCCATCGTAACTTCAACTTTCTCACTGATTCTTAAACATTGTTCTCAAGAATCTGCTGATATTGACTGAAATCCAAGCGACCCTCAACTTTAACAAGATTCCCAGTACCTGCACTGATCACACAGCCCCACAGCATGATAAACCACCACCTAATATTACTGTGGGGAGCAGGAAAGTGTTTGTGTTGGAATGCTGTGTTCTTTTTCTACCATGCATACCACCCTTCAAATAACTCAATTTTAGTTTCATCAGTCCACAAAACCTTATTCCAAAATGAAGCTGGCTTGTCTAAATGTTCTTTAGCTTTAGCATACGTCAAGTGACTTTGTTTTGTGGCGTGTGCTCAGAAAAGGCTTCTTCTGCATTAATTACTTTCTCATACAGCCTTTCCTTGTGTAAAGTGCTATGAATAGCTAAATGAGGTACAGTGACTCCATCTGCAGTAAGATGATGATGTAGATCTTTGGAGCTGGACTGTAGGTTGACGATGACTGTTCTCATCATCCTTCTCTGATTATCTAAGATTGTTAGATTGTTCTGCCACTTCGGGTCTTTACTAGAACTGTGTCTGTGATCTTTCATTTCCTCACTCAGTTCCTCACAGTGGAAATTGACAGCTGAAATCTCTGGAATAGCTTCTTATGTACTTTTCCTAAACCATGATGCTGAACAATCTTTGTTTTTTAGGTCATTTGAGGAGATTAACTTGCAATTGGCCACCCTTTCTCATGTACCTGCCTAATTTTATTTAAATAATTGTTGCACACTTTCTGTAAATCGTATAAACTTAATTTCATTTCTCAAATTTCACTGTAATTGCTGATCTAAACAACCAATGACTTATAAAGCAAATATGTGAAAATTATCAGGGGTGTCCAAACTTTTTTCGTACCACTGTATTAGTGGTTTTGTGGGCAAGTGGCCCAAATCCGAATGGAAATTGTATTTTTTATTGATGTTCTCAAAGCAACACAAACAATCCATCTGTGTCACATATGTTGTAAAATATGCCTGACAACACTTTTTCCCCTAACCCCATCAAAGACATTTATATAAATGAAACACAAACATGCAATTGAGTTTTGCTGCACAGGAGTACTGCTGCCCTGCTAATTTACTGATCTGCACTCCATACTGGATACATTCATCTGCACAAATTTCAATTTAGAAGCAGATAGGAGGAAATATCTAGTAACGGTAGCATTTTTTGTGCTGCCTCACACTGTTTTAAATAACAGTCTGTTGTACACCACATTTGTTCCTGTACTTGTTCAGTACAGAAGGAGAGTTTAGCTGGTTAATGATTTCTCTCTAGCTAATCTCTCTCTACTCATATCACTAAATACGATGGGGGATTGCATTGATGTAGTAACCTTATTTGAAATAAATAAATAGACACCAAACTGTCTATTTAAGATAAATTATAATCTGGGTGTGTTTATGCACTGACTTCTCAAAATCTTTTTTTTGATAGTATAACTTTGTTCATTCACTCTACAGTCAGCTCTTTGCTTCTGTGTTGTTCCTCCACGATTATGATGCTTGTCTTCATACAGGGGTTCCAACTAAAACTAAACAGCCCTCTACAGTGATCCCCAGGCCAACCAGCCCAAGCACTTCAATTACACCATCCCCTCAAATCCCCACTGCTGAACACAGCACCATGACTCCGGCTATAGGTAAGATTTAACAATGTTGCTGTGTTTTACAGCAATGTTTGATTATATGTTCTAAATATTCTAAATAAGCTTCAGATATGTTCCAAAACCCTTTCAAACCTTGGTGGAGAACAACAATTAGAGAATGTATAACTAGCATGTTACTGATGTGTGTCTGCAGGATGCACTCTGGTGGACAGTGGAGAAACACTGAGTATCACAGCTCATACAGGAGAGTCAGTACTGCTGCCCTGTTCCTGCACTGATCTAAACTCCACACCTGATACATTCACCTGGAGGAAACTCAGAAAAAACAGACAGGCCTGGTACAAGATATCCAGTGAGAGTGATCAGTACAGAAACAGAGTTCAGCTGTTTAATAATCTCTCTCCAGCTAATCTCTCTCTACTCATATCACACCTGACTGAAGAGGATGCAGGAGAATACAGATGTTATGTAAAACAGAGTGAATACATCAACATCAGAGTCACTGCTGAAGGTAAAATACTATGTAGATTTCCTCAACTGTTTGTAGATAGCTCATGAATGCGTTAGGCTTTTACTTTTTAGGGTTTGAACACCAAAGGTGCGTAAAACCCTATTGTTTATATTCAGGTTTTTTTTCTCTTCTTCATTATTATTATTATTATTATTATTATTATTATTCCTCTGAGACACAGCTATAAAGTTTCGCCTACTTCGATTTTTTTGCTTATTTGCATGATATGCAAAATAAACTTTTTATTAGCCAACTCCAACAGCTGTATTTTTAAGCATTTATGTTTATTTCAAACAAACTTCACAGGCATTTTCAAGGCATGATTGGGAGGTGATGAGGTGGCCTGTCATACTTGGTAAATATATGTCAAAAGAGGGCGGGGCCAAATCTGAATAACTGTTTCTTAGCAATCGTACATATGGTCAAGCTGAAACTTTGAATACAGAATCTATTTAACTACCTCTAAATTACATTCAAAGGGCAACTTCATTAATTTAAATACCTGGACAACATCAGCCAATCAGCAGTCAGCTGGCTTTTTGGGATGCTTTTCATTGTCTAATTGAGATGAAATTTTGGTGTTGTTCAGATAGGGACTCTGTAGTGACCTGCAGTGTCGCAACAATTTGGCCACTGAAAGCGCTGTTCAAGAAAATCCAGTATGTCACACTAGATACAATAATGACAAGCCCTGAGTCAAAACCAAACTGAAACACCTGTTCAATCTAAAGAGGAAGCATTTATGAGTAGGGACCATGTGCTCTACAAAAAGCCAAGGAACACACTGAACAGGGAGATCAGAGCTGCAAAGAAGAGCTACTCCACCAAGCTGAGCAGACTGATGTCCTCAAACCGCTTAGTTAAAATCCTGAAGTTTACAGATTATTTGACAGTCATTGGTCTGATCCAGGACAGTGACGAGTCTGCTTACAGCAGGTCTTACCTCCTTCAGTGAGCACGCGGTCCGCCCGATAGCATGTTAGCCGCTCGATCTGACCCGGAATGCTGTTGTTGAGCCATGAACACATAAACTCAACAGTCTTTCACGGTCTTCCAAATTAACTGAAGTAAGCGGATGTAGTCCAGTTTGTTGTTCAGAAAGCATACATTATCCAGAATCATAGGGGGAATAGCTGGCTTGTGTGGGCTAGCCGCTAGCCTTGCACCGATAGCTCTGCACTTGCCCCTCCTCTGCCTCCTCTCACACCGCTTGTGGTGTCCGGAGCTAGCCGCAGGCTCGCAGCTCTTCTCAGAGTTCATGGTTGAACTCCAAAATGAGTTTCTGCCGGCTTCAAGCAGGAACTCACGGCTGCATGTGCATTTCAAGACGTGAACACATGACAAAAAATATGAAAACACTGCAACTTACAGGAAAAAAAAGCAAAAATGCTGTTTCCTCAGGAGAGAGAGAAGCCGCTGTGTGTGCATGTACCTCCATTTTGTTCCTGTACTTGTTCAGTACAGAAGGAGAGTTTAGCTGGTTAATGATTTCTCTCTAGCTAATCTCTCTCTACTCATATCACTAAAGAATATGGGGGATTGCATAGATGTAGTAACCTTATTTGAAATAAATACACGGACACCAAACTGTCTATTTAAGATAAATTATAATCTGGGTGTGTTTCTGCACTGACTTCTCAAAATCTTCTCAAAAAAGTTTTTTTTGACAGAATAACTTTGTTCATTCACTCTGCAGTCAGCTCTTTGCTTCTGTGTTGTTCCTCCAAGATTATGATGCTTTTCTTCAAACAGGGGTTCCAACTAAAACTAAACAGCCCTCTACAGTGATCCCCAGGCCAACCAGCCCAAGCACTTCAATTACACCATCCCCTCAAAGCCCCACTGCTGAACACACCACCATGGCTCCGGCTATAGGTAAGATTTAACAATGTTGCTGTGTTTTACAGCAATGTTTGATTCTTCCTCTTCATTATTATTATTATTATTATTATTTTGTTTTTATTATTATTATTATTCCTCTGAGACACAGCTATAAATTTCTGCCTACTTCAATTTAAATTTTTTTTGCTTATTTGCATGATATGCAAAATATACAAGTCCTTGGAATTTTGACCAGTCCTGACAGATTTGGTATTAATATACTTGGAAGAGCATGGGCTTCAACGGTCAATAAGAAAAAGTAGAAATTTGTTAACTAGTCTTTTTGGACCGAAGCCAACTCCAACAGCTATATTTTAACCATTTATGTTTATTTCAAACAAACGTCACAGGCATGTTCAAGGCATGATTGGGAGGTGATGAGGTGGCCTGTCACACTTGGTAAATATATGTCAAAAGAGGGCAGGGCCACATCTGAATAACTGTTTCTTAGCAATCGTACATATGGTCAAGCTGAAACTTTGAATACAGAATCTATTTAACTACCTCTAAAGTACATTCAAAGGGCAACTTCATTAATTTAAATATCTGGACACCATCAGTCAATCAGCAGTCAGCTGGCTTTTTGGCAGGCTTTTCATTGTCTAGTTGAGATTAAATTTTGGTGTTGTTCAGATAGGGACTCTGTAGTGACCTGCAGTGTCGCAACAATTTGGCCACTGAAAGCGCTGTTCAAGAAAATCCAGTATGTTACATTAGATACATTAATGAACAGCCCTGAGTCAAAACCAAACTGAAACAGCTGCGTCAGTCTAAAGATGAAGCATTTAGTAGTAGGGACCATGTGCTCTACAAAAAGCCAAGGAACACACTGAACAGAGAGATCAGAGCTGCAAAGAAGAACTACTTCACCAAGCTGAGCAGACTGATGTCCACAAACGAGCCATCAGCCGTCTGGAAATGCCTGCACAGCCTCTCAAACCCCTCAGTTAAATAACTTTGTTCAATCACTCTGCAGTCAGCTCTTTGCTTCTGTGTTGTTCCTCCAAGATTATGATGCTTTTCTTCAAACAGGGGTTCCAACAAAAACTAAACAGCCCTCTAGAGTGATCCCCAGGCCAACCAGCCCAAGCACTTCAATTACACCATCCCCTCAAAGCCCCACTGCTGAACACACCACCATGACTCCGGCTATAGGTAAGATTTAACAATGTTGTTGTGTTTTACAGCAATGATTTGATTTTATGTTCTAAATATTATTATTATTATTATTATTATTATTATTATTATTATTTTTCCTCTGAGACACAGCTATAAAGTTCCGCCTACTTCACTTTTGCTTATTTGCATGATATGCAAAATACTCTTGCAAACAAGTCCTTGGAATTTTGACCAGTCCAGACAGCTTTGGTATTAAAATACTCGGAAGAGCATCAACTTCATTGTTCAATAAGAAAAAGTAGAAATTTGTTAAATAGTCCTTTTGGACCGAAGCCAACTCCAACAGCTATATTTTAACCATTTATGTTTATTTCAAACAAACTTCACAGGCATTTTCAAGGCATGATTGGGAGGTGATGAGGTGGTCTGTCATACTTGGTAAATATATGTCAATAGAGGGCGGGGTCAAATCTGAATAACTGTTTCTTAGCAATCGTACATATGGTCAAGCTGAAACTTTGAATACAGAATCTATTTAACTACCTCTAAAGTACATTCAAAGGGCAACTTCATTAATTTAAATATCTGGACACCATCAGTCAATCAGCAGTCAGCTGGCTTTTGGCAGGCTTTTCATTGTCTAGTTGAGATGAAATTTTGGTGTTGTTCAGATAGGGACTCTGTAGTGACCTGCAGTGTCGCAACAATTTGGCCGCTGAAGGCGTTGTTTTAAGAAAATCCAGTATGTCTCAAATATACTATAATGTGAGCACACCACGGAAACCACGGTGAAGCTTGGAGGCGTCCGAATCTGCTTCTACTTCAACTACGACTGGTGTACAGACATCACTTTGATCCTGAAAAGTCCTTAACTGGAGTCTGTGTTGATGATGATGATGATGATGATGATGCCACAAGCAACCTGGAGGAATACACAGACACAGTGCCATCCTACATCAGCTTCTGTGAGGACATCTGTGTTCCAACCAGGACTCGCATTAGCTACAATAATGACAAGCCCTGGTTCAGCACCAAACTGAAACAGCTGCGTCAGTCTAAAGAGGAAGCATTTAGGAGTAGGGACCATGTGCTCTACAAAAAGCCAAGGAATATACTGAACAGGGATATCAGAGCTGCAAAGAAGCTGACTGTATATGCCATCTGGAAATGCCTGCACAGCCTCTCAGGCAACAAAAGACCCCCCCAAAGGCCAGTTGGGGTTGTCCACAGGCTGACGACCTTAACCGTTTTCCCCCAGCTGGAACCCTGCAGTTCGGTGGACGATGCAGTGAATATGGGACTTACAACCTTCAGCATCTCGATTGTCCAGTTTTGGGTCCAAACTGACCCAACTCAGTGTGCCAGCCTTCATGTGCCAGTGGATCAAACACTTCCTCACCGGCAGAGAACATCAGGTAAGGCTCTGAAGGATCACCTCAGGAACCTGGACCACCAACACAGGAGCTCAGTAATGCTGTGTCCTCTCCCCTCTGCTCTTCTTGCTTTTCACAAATCAGTGTACCACCACAGACCCCTCAGTTAAAATCCTGAGTCTGCTTACAGATGGGTTGTTGAGCAGGTGGTCCTCTGGAGCAACCATAGCGACCTGGAGCTGAACACAGCAAAAACAGTGGAAATAAGAGTGGACTTCAGGAGTAGCCCATCCTCAACAGTACGGTAACGCTACCGGACTCCTACAAGTTCCTTGAAATTACAGTCTCCAAGGACCTGAAATGAGACTGCAGTGTCATCATCAAGATAGCTCAGCAGAGGCTGTACTTCCTGTGATATCTGCGAAAGTTCCACCTGCCCCAGGAGCTGATGGTGCATTTCTACACTGCCACCATAAAATCTGTCTTCACTGCATCCATCACAGTGTGGGGCAGCTCAGCCACCAAAATGACACCTACAGACTGCAGCGCATCATCAGGTCTGCAGAGAGAACCATTGGTGTGAAGCTACTGAGGTTTAAGACTACCAGGCTTCAGAGAAGCTTCTTCCCACATGCCATCACACTCATGAACAGTTGAACACTACACCACATTTATGGATACTGTCTGTTACACCCCCCAACACAATCCATACAAGAAATCCTCTCTCACTCTGTTCACTCTATTTTTCTGTACTGCACTTTTATTTATCTTGAGCCTGTGTCTCAAAACACCTCAAACTCATTGGTGATTTCTGTTCTTCTATTTATATGGCTAATTTACTCTGTACTATGTCTTTTGCTGCTGCACTCAACACTTTATTGTAATATACAACTCTGCACATGTATGTTTACAGGTGTGTATGTGTGTCTAGATGGGTACCTGTTACTGTGTAATGTTGTCAGTTATCTCGCACTGTGAGCTACTGTAATGAAACAAAAATTCCTTGTATGTGTGAGCATACTTAGCCAATAAATCTTGATTCTGATTCCTATTGAGTTTTACTCTAACTGATTTATTTTAGCCCCGCCCCAATTTTGGAATGCACGGAATGCAATCTCTCTGCATTGTGATTTGCTTTTGAACATTTGCAGCGCCACACATTGTATAGTGTAATATAATGCAGTTTAGCTGATTGTATTTTAAGTGCAATTCTGACATGAATTCAGCATTTGGTTTTAAAAATGTAAATCATTGTGCATTGTTTTTCAATAAAGAGATGTGCAGCGAAACTATCACTATCAATGGGATCATATTGGAAGTATTGATTTCTATTAAATTACACCAATGCTCAGGTGTCTACATCAGTTTTACAAAATAATCTAGTATTGTTAATCCTCTTTTCTTTCTACAGGAGCTCCAACTAAAAGTACACAGTCTCCTGCAGTGACCAACACAGCACAGTTTAGTACACCAATTAAAAACAACACTGTAGTATTTTCTGTAAATGTATGACAGCATTTAACACAAAGTTTTTCACATGCTAATATAATGTGAAGTCTTTCAGTTGAACCGGCTGGAATGATGAAAAAAGACTGGAACAAAATACTTTTATATTGGGTTCCATTAAATGTTAAAATAAAGTGTTTTTTGGTGAAGACATGTAACAATAAACATATAGATGTCATTAAAAAAATGGAAAATCTGTATCTTCTAAAATAAGGTCCATTTCTTGTTCCAGGTTCTCCTCAGTCTTTCCCCTTCGTCCCGTTTGCTTTGGCAACAGTGATCTTTCTCCACATTATAGTAGCTGTGGTTTACTGCACCAAGAGAACCAAAGGTACAAATTATACAAACAATTTGATTTATATTAAGATTTAGAACATGGTTCATCAATGTTTATCAGTAATACTGTATAATTGGGTTCATATTGAATCATGAATAGCCAGATGGCAGGCACACTATCTTTTTATCACTATATATTTTTTTTGTAAAATACATTATTGTACTTTCTAAAATATATATATATATATATATATATATATATATATATATATATATATATATATATATATATATATTTAGAGCAAAAAAACAAACAAACAAACAAAAAACAAAACAAAACAACAAAAAATATATATATATATATATAACATAAATACATATAACATAAATATGTTTAATTTAAAGTTTTTAGCTTTTAGCTCCATTCAAACCTATTCATAGAGAACTCACTCGCAGGCTCATTTAAATGATCCTAATCACGTTGATCGCTATTTATAAAACCTTTTGTTCAAGGTTCCGCTGAACACATTCTAAAAAGTGTTTAGTTTTGAGTGTTGTGTTTAGTAGCCTAGAATTCAATATTCATTCATTTATTTAATGTAAATGTATTTTCTGTTTTGTCAACAGCTCAGTCAGATCCTGCTAGAGTTCATTACAGCACTGCTGATGGAGAGGGAATGGTCAGTTTGGAGTAGAGCACTTCTGCAACTTCAGCTTCTCAAAAAACAAAGTGAACTGTTTTTTTGTTTTTTGTTTTTTTTGTGTTTTTTTCTCTGACAAGCTTTAACTTTTCAAATCCTATTACGTATATAATTAAACAGAAATGTATTAATGTAAAGGGTTTGTCTCCTTTTTTTTGCATTGACAAATGTTTGTCATTCAAACAAATTTTACTTATAGACAAAGACAACATGTTTACACATTTTCTGAAATATGTCTCATATTCTCAGAGCTCTACACATGAACAAAAACACAATGGGCAAACCCCTTAATTCTCCTGCAAAATTAACATTAACTTTACATTAAAAAAATGATCTCTTCTCAAAAGTTTTTTTTGTTGTCAGATAACCCACAAATCATCATTTGAACAGAACTTTATAAGATCCAGTTGAACACTTATGTGCTTAATGTGAATCAAGTGTTACATGTACTACATACAGCTCATTGCTGTAAAATATTTCAGAACATTTTCATGCTCAGAACACAAATACACTGTTACAAATATACTTTATTTTTCCAACAAAAACAATGTGAACAGTCTATGACCCCAACCAACACAAAGATGCACAGCTATGCTGCATCCTGTCTTCTGTTTCGGTCTGGCCACAGCAGCACATCAACATCACAAGCAATGTTTTCCTGGCCTAGCAACAGGGAAATAGCGTAGCAAGACGAATCCAGTCATGAAAAGCATCAACTGCTATATCTCATTTATGCATCCTCCATAGCTTGGAGAAGGGGAATACCCATTTAGAGAGTGACTCATTCATCTTCTCTAAAACACACTTTTAGCTCACTTGTTTATGAGTGTTTTGAGTAGAATGATCTTATAGTTTAGTGTATCAGGTTAATAGAAAGTAATTCCAAAAAAATGTGTTATAAGTACCTGTTTATAGGTCTTAGCAACAGCAAAAGGCTGTAATACTAAACATGTCTAAAATTAGAATCAGATACTAGAAAAGACACTGAAATAGTCTGTCTTATTTAAACCGCAGACATTAGTAAAGTTTGCTTTTGCTTTTTGAAGTGAGTGGATTACATGGTCATAAACATCTCTCTGAGGCCTTTAGAAAGAAGGTTTAAGATGCAGATAAGTTTGGAAATGGATTTAAAAAGGAGAACCAATTAGGCAGGAAGGACAGGAAGGAAGTGAGGGGTATTTATACAGGAAAACAGGAAAATAGATGAGAGCAATGAGTAGCTTGGTGAGCAGGAACACTATAGCGTTTCATGAGTGTGAGAGTTCAGGTGAGTTGTGCGCGCTGAGAACTGGAGTCCAGAGGGGAAGTTCAGAGTCCGGAACAGGCAGACTGGCAGGGTCAGGACTGAGAACTACCATCTACCAGACCTAACAAGCACACCATCTGTGTGTTCTCTGACAGAAGTTAATCTTGCTAGGATGGCCTGTTCTGTTCACGATTGCAGTAGTTTAATAATTTTGAGTGTCTTAACCAGTAATGGTGTAGTTACTATGAAAAAGTAATTACTGATTAACCCTTTAAAAAGCAACGGAGTTACTTCATGGATTACTTGGATTTAAAAGTAACCAATTTACTCTGTGTTTGTGTGTGTGTGTGTGGTAGAGAGAGAGGGGGGCTTGCTGTGTGTGTGTGTGCTAATTTTAGCCTGTTAGCTTGCTAGCCTAAGAAAATGCTAAGATATTAATATAAAAAATTATAAAAAGAAAACCTGTCACAATCAAAGTTGTATACAGTTGTTAATACAGACTGTGTAGTCCAAAACCAGGACTCCTCTGTATCTTTCAATAGACAATCTCCACTTCAGGATTCCAACCCCCAGAATGCATCTATCTCTGACATGTGTCCGGACTCTACCAAACAGCGAGCTTTCTCTCTCATCATCGCCGGAATTCTGAGATTGTTTTCAGCTGTGTGTGATTAACTTCATATGTTTTCTGCGAAGTATTGCCACTGTTATCCAGCTAGATACAGAGCGTTCTGTCTCTGTTTGTAACATCGTGTATGACCCATTTTTTCTTTTTTTTGGTCTCGCCCTTTCTGCTTTGTTTACCTTGTGCTCTTCCAGTTTTCCGACTTTATCTTTTGGCTCAGGATTACTCTTTGTCTAGTGATTTGGCTCTGATGTATTGTTTTTTATGTATTACTGTTTCTCTGCTTCTGACCCTCGCCTGCATTACTACTACGCTCTCTGATTTTGTCACTTATATTAAAGCCTCATCTAGTTTTTACCGCATGTGTCTGACTCCACTCTGTGACGTTACAAGACTCGATATTCCAGCTTATTCGTGTGAGTAATATTAAGGTCAACATAAATGATGCTGAAGGGTCATGTACGATTTGTTAGATAATTACTGGTCTCTCGCTCTGTCAGGAGTGACCCAAGCAATACCCCTCCCTATCTTAGAAGGTCGCACCCACCTCAGTTTTGAAGAACACCTGTTGTTCATCTGCTTATTATCTTGTGTTTTTAAGCCGGCTGGTCTGTTAAATCTTTGGTCTTGTTTTTTGCAAACTTTTCTTGTATTATTGTCTGTTTTGGTTTCTGAACTTTTGCCTGTTATTTTTGGATTACCCGGTTTTTGCCTTGTTTGCATTTATAATTATCACAAAAAATTCCAGAGAGAAAAACTAGTGACCACAGGAAGGAGAGAATGACTAATGTCTGCATATAGAATATTTAAGCTATGCTTCTCGTTTATAAAAGGAAGTCTATGGTCTGAGCTCATTGCCATGCTGTCAGTGCCTGAAGCTTAAAAAAAACACAAGGCTGCATTTTAGACACACAGTTCAATTATGCAGTGAACAAAGAGAGCATTTTAAAATAAATAAATTCATTACAGTGAATGTAGACTGAGTGAAGCAGAGCAAGGTAAAGTAAAGTAGAATGAGGTATAAAAAGGCAGAATATGATACAGTGAGGAAGAGCAAGGTAAAGAGATGTAGAGTCAGGTAGAGTAAGGAGGAAAGAGGTAAAGTGAAGTAGAGTAATGTAGAGTAAAGTATAGTCAGGCAGAGCAAGGTTAAAGTGGACATGAAACACTTCAAGTATTTAGTATAATTCACAAGATGTATTTTAACTGTTACAAATTTGATAAGTTTAACAGTTGTCAGTGAAACTGAATTAAAATAATTAATAATCTAAATGTCATTTTCTTAAGTAAGCGCAGCGCCATCTTGTCCCAGCGCTTAAAGTGACGTCACGAGCTTGGTTCTCAGAGGCCTAACTAACATAAACTATTAGTCTACTGTAACTTCGTTCCTCAATAGATAATAAAAGCCAAATCAAAAATCGTTGCAATGGGGTGGTGCACTTTTGTATTGCCCCTGGGTGTAGTAATACTGGGTGTAGTAAAATGTTATAGGCCACATGTCACGGATGACCCAGGCAGGGAGACGAGGAGGCGGACACAAGTGCAGGTAGGGTGAAAATAAATAATAATTTAATAAATAAATAACAAGAAAACAAGGAACATGAAACAAAGATACACAAATAACCAATAACCAAAACAAATAAGGGGTTAACGATAACAAAACAGGGAGACTAAAGAAACAAACGAGTAACTGAAACAAGACTAAAATAACTAAACAGAACAAGGATAACCAAATAATAAAATAAACCAAATACTAACAAACAAGGAACTAAAACAAGACAGGATTAACTAAACTGGGCAAGGGAGAAAAGAAGCAAAATAAACAAGGAGCTAGAAGTAAAACGAGATAAACACTGAACTAGGAAACGGGATATGAAAACACAGAGAAACGCTGAGAGACAAAACGACATGGGAAGGTGCAAAGACCGACGGAGGACAAGGTGGCAGAGGAGGGCTATTTATAGTAACATAAAACACACTAAAATTGGAAACACCTGGTGAAGGGGCGGAGCTACAAATGAGAAACACATGGTGGAAATCTACTGACAGGAGACACAGAGAGGCACAGGTCACGTGGGGAAGACACACAGAGACATGAGACAGGGCTAAGACGTGACAGAAGCCTCCCCCTAAACGCGCAGCTCCCGAGGCGCGTAAAAACGAACGCCGGGGGCTGGCGGCAGGGAGAGGCCGGGGAAAACAGGAGTCGAGACCGGGGACTGAAACGGAGACAGGACAGAGGACAGAGACTGGATGGGAGACCGGACCGGGCTAGGAAACTGAACAGGAGACGGAGACTGAACAGGAGACTGAGACTGGACATTAGACAAGGACGCAGACTGGAAAGGGCTTGGAAACAGAACAGGGGATGGAGGCTGGACAGGGAACTGGACGGTGGACGGAGACTGGACAGGAGACGGAGACAGAACGGGAGACTGGACAGGGAACTGGACAGGAGGTGGAGACTGGACGGAGAACTGGACAGGAGACTGGACGGAGAACTGGACAGGAGACTGGACGGAGAACTGGACAGGAGATGGAGACTGGACAGGAGACTGGACATGAAACTGGACAGGAGACTGGACGGGAGACGGAGACTGGACGGGGAACTGGACAGGAGACGGAGACTGGACGGGGAACTGGACAGGAGATGGAGACTGGACGGGACTAGACATGGGAACAGGGACGAGGACAGTAACAGGGACAGAAACGAACACTGTAACAGGGACGGGAACAGAAACAGAGACAGACACGGGTACAGGGACATGGACAGAGACAGGGACCAAGACAGGGAGAGACACAGGGACCAAAAACATAGGTGGGTGCCCAGGGCTGGCAAAAGTCTGGGGAAAAGACTGAGGCAAAGTCTGAGGAGCCAGCCTGGGCACAGTTCTGGGGACAAAGTCCGGGGACCTCGATGCCTGCCTGGGTACATGGGACCTGGGATGAAACAAAGTTCCCGGGAGCAGGAACCGGTGGGGTGGCGACTCGGGCAGTGGGAGCTGGTGCTGGCGGCGTGGCGACTCTGGCAGCGGGAGCTGACACGGAGGCTTGAACAGCTGGAGCAGACACGGAGGCTTGAACAGCTGGAGCAGACACGGAGGCTTGAACAGCTGGAGCAGACACGGAGGCTTGAACAGCTGGAGCAGACACGGAGGCTTGAACAGCTGGAGCAGAGACAGAGGCTTGAACAGCTGGAGCAGAGACGGAGGTTTGAACAGCTTCAGCAGAGACGGAGGCTTGAGCAGCTTCAGCAGAGACGGAGGCTTGAGCAGCTTCTGCAGAGACTGAGGCTTGAGCAGCTTCTGCAGAGACGGAGGCTGGAGCAGCTTCTGCAGACACGGAGGCTTGAGCAGCTTCTGCAGACACAGAGGCTTGTGCAGCTTCTGCAGACACGGCAGGAGTCCGGGGGCGTGGCTCAGCAGCCGAAGACACCTCGGAGATGGGCGTGGCCGCCGAGAGAATTTCGGAGCTGGGTGTGTGCAGATCCAGTGGAGCAGCAGTAGGGCTTGAGACTGCGGGTGGAACAAAAACCCGGAACGGAGCTGCAGCTTCGCCGGCAGAGTCCACAGTAGGCAGCGCGGGGCCGCTGGTAGAGACCGCTGCAGGGAAAGTCACTGACCGCGGCTGGTTCGCCGCGGTAATAATCCCGGAGCATGGCTGAGTCGCCACGGAGAGAGTCACAGAGCGAGACTGGATTGCAGCGGCGGAATCCAACTCTGCAGCCGCCATGAAAGCCAGCTCCTCCACCTGAGGAGCTTGCGCTGCAGCTGCCGCAAAAACCCGAACCGGATTTTTACTCTCTCCGGCTGAGTCCAGCGCGGGGAAAGTCTCCGCGGGCTTAAGTCTCTGCTCGCGGCTGGCTCGCCGGGTTGGAGGTCCTGTAGCGCGGTTCGGCAGCAACCGCGGGGAACACGGGGCGCGGTTCGACTGCCATCGCGGAAGTCACGGAGCGCGGCGTCTCGGCTGCGGGCTTCCCGGAGCGCGGCGTCCCGACCGCGAGCTTCACGGAGCGCGCCGTCTCGGCCGCAAGAGTCACGGAGCGCGCCGTCTCGGCCGCGAGAGTCACGGAGCATGGCTCGGCCGCGGGCTTCATGGAGCGCAGCGGCTTGGCCGCGAGAGTCACGGGAGTTGGGATGGCCTTAGGAGCTGTGCGGCCGAGAGCCGGGTAGAGCACCGCCCCTGGGGGGAACGGCAATGGAGTGCGGGCTGGTGCAGGGTAGAGCTCCTCTTCGTCCTTGGAGCTGCTGGGAGCGCACCCGAGAAAGTCCCACGGATCCCGCTCCTTGAGCCTCGGGTACACGGAGGCACCGAGGCTAACCGCACCAACCCTTAGCCCCCCCCCAAGAAAATCCTCCCCGGAAAAGGGCTCCTTTACAGGCTGGTGGGACCCCTTAGAACGCTTACCCCGAGGCCTGCGGCGTCCATGAGGCCTCGAGGTTTCCTGTGCCGGGATCCCGCCTGGAGTACGGCGAATCGCCATCCTGGTGCCAGTCCACGCAGAACCTGCTGTGTCCATGTTTGGACGGTCTTTCTGTCACGGATGACCCAGGCAGGGAGACGAGGAGGCGGACACAAGTGCAGGTAGGGTGAAAATAAATAATAATTTAATAAATAAATAACAAGAAAACAAGTAACATGAAACAAAGATACACAAATAACCAATAACCAAAACAAATAAGGGGTTAACGATAACAAAACAGGGAGACTAAAGAAACAAACGAGTAACTGAAACAAGACTAAAATAACTAAACAGAACAAGGATAACCAAATAATAAAATAAACCAAATACTAACAAACAAGGAACTAAAACAAGACAGGATTAACTAAACTGGGCAAGGGAGAAAAGAAGCAAAATAAACAAGGAGCTAGAAGTAAAACGAGATAAACACTGAACTAGGAAACGGGATATGAAAACACAGAGAAACGCTGAGAGACAAAACGACATGGGAAGGTGCAAAGACCGACGGAGGACAAGGTGGCAGAGGAGGGCTATTTATAGTAACATAAAACACACTAAAATTGGAAACACCTGGGGAAGGGGCGGAGCTACAAATGAGAAACACATGGTGGAAATCTACTGACAGGAGACACAGAGAGGCACAGGTCACGTGGGGAAGACACACAGAGACATGAGACAGGGCTAAGACGTGACACCACATGTGTCAAACACAAGGCCCGCGGGCCAAATGTGGCCCGCCACGTCCTTTTATGTGGCCCGCGAGAGCTTGTAAAATCTTAGTGTCTATAATAAATAGGTCAGAAGTGTTTTTTGACCAAAAGCTACATTTCCCACAATGCTTGTCGATTGTATTACCCGCGAAGTTACGGCTTACTGCCACTACACGGCAGTGTAGTCATTGATGTGGAAACCCTGCCGGAGGGAAGGCGTAACTTTTTGGGTGTAATTGAGACATACAAATGTTTATCCCATAATATCCAGAAAAAGAAAAGTTGATGCAGACAGACGGCTGTGCTTCAAGGCGAAAGACCGGTATGACTTTTGTGTTACGAAGAGTGTTACTGACCAAAATAAACGCTTTTTAGGAGAGATATAAGTTATGTGTAAATATTTATAAGACAATAGCTGACAAAATCTGTTTTAATGACGTTAATAAACATCACTGTGACAGCGCTAGTCACAGTTTCACCACAGCACAGCAAGGACGAGGACGTGAATCACTTATCTAACCAGCCTGTACTGATTTCTGCCCCCAAAAACCCTTTCAATAACCTCCAATAGCCTTTAATAGTCTTCAGTAGCCTTCAACAGTCTAACCTTGCAGCCGTGGTGTGTTCACTAAACTCCGTAGTTATAAACATCATGAGGTTAGCAGCGCGCTAACTGACCTGTTTTTAATGTAATCCGAGCAGTGACTCCGTGACGGCTGCTCTGAACTGCTGCTGTTAGCTGCTTAGGCTGAAAGATGAACTGTAGAGAGCTGTATTATCCGGTTAGTGGGGTTATTTTATTTCATACACAGAAGAACTTACAAATTTTAAAAACGCTCCAGACTGGCTCAGCTGAGCCCTGTAGCCCGTGGCTGGGCTGTAGCTCTGACTAAGTAAAGACTGCGGGCCAGCAGCTCCCACTAGTGGTTGTATGAGGAACTGCTAAATCTGAGGAACTGCTAAATCTGAGGAACTGCTAAATCTGTCACATGTTCTTAACAGCTCACAATTTTTGATTTTATATTTATTAAGCCTTATTTCAGTATCAAACGTTTTGATCACAGTTAATATAACTTGTATTTTATGTCATTTCTATTCACTTGAATAGTTTGGTTCTTGACTGATGGAGTTTTTGGATTTCATAACATGACAAATTAAAAGGATTTATGTTAATAGAGCAGCAAGCAAACATTTTTTCCATGCAACTGTAATATTTGATTGAATAAATAATATATTGAGAGTTATGTAACATTAAGGAGTAAATACATTCATTTTATATTACATCTGGTTACATTTTATTACGTTTATAAGTTACATCTGGCCCTCAGAGGACAGTCAATATGCTAATGTGGCCCTCGGCCAAAATGAGTTTGACACCCCTGTTATAGGCTGAAGAATGAGAAAAAGATTCACTTTCACTTTCATACCTCGCCTCTTAAGCGGACAGCTGTTCTTCAGCGGGGGCTCGCGGCACTGAAGCGCGAGAATCCTCCGGTTAGCTGCAATGCTAGGGGTTAGTGGAGAGCACTTTCTAGACCAGGACTATATGGAGGAGAGGGTTTTTGAGTCAGGAGCATTAGTGCCAGACAAATAAGCTGAAGTCCGAGGCATTTTTCCTCCGTTTTTATTCTTCCTCTGAACAGCTGGGATGTACAGACCACCCGACTGAGGGTAATGTTACTATAAAAGCAGCAGCTGTGAGCCGCATGGAACGAGCCAAACGATGCACCCACCCAGCAGAGCAGCGAGAGGTAGCTTACCGAAAGTCTAGATGAACTGACAATTAAAAGATAACAAAGCTAGCGTTAGCTACTTATCTAGCTATCTTACCATAGCTAGCCAATGCTAGCTAACTAACTAACGCTAACTAGAAGATGCTAGCTACACAGCAAGCCTTCTAACTTCCAAACTGAACGGTTTATCAACCAAACAGCGCCTGGGTGTTTCAATATCCACTTAAATCATGTACGTTTCATTCAGCCTTAATGAACTCTGGACTTTACATTCTAAATACCTAAATGTATATCGTCGCTGTCCTATGAAAAACACTTATCTCCATTTTTATCGATTTTTAGTTTACTACATAATTTGAACAGACAAACTGTCCCTTACACTGTGCCAAAATTTCTTGATGAACGGACCAATAGAAACTCTTCAAAATGACCTGAAATAAACATTTTTTACATTGACTTCCATTGAAATTGAAGAAGGTTTTTTCCCTCTCCTGTAAAGTTGCTGTTTTGAAGATAAGTGCTTTTCATTGGACAGCGACGATATGAACAAGCTAGTTCACTGGATGGCAGTAAGTTACCTGCGGTGGACGCACTGCAGTGTTTCTGCACGGACTTCATGTAGAGAGAATAAACACCTGCAAAACCTCTCGCTTTCAGAAAAGCATCTGAAAAGTTCTGCTCAGGGTTCTGCAGGAAAGATCTCTGAGCAAATGGTCCACATTAGCCTAGTTCAGCTTCTTCTTCATCCATAATCTCCACAAACAACAAGCTCTTTTCTTTAATAGTGACCGCTAGATATATACTTGGGCTCTTCAACCAACCAATCTCGTGACTATTAAATTAAATGTTTCATGTCCACTGTGAATGAGGTAGAGAGAAGTAGATTCATGTAGAGTTAGATAAAGTCAGGCAGAATGAGGTAAAATGAAACAGAGCAAGGCATAGAGATGAAGAATGAATTATAGAACGAGGTAGATTGAGGTAGAGTAAGGCACACTAAGGCAGACCAACGTAGAGGGATATCTGTATTTCTGCATGATTATGGCTAAACTATTTTCAGATTTTTAAAAAAGAAGATAAAGAGAAGATCATTAAACAAATAAGACAGAAAATATTATAACTGGTTTTTATTTATTGAGGAAAAAATATCCAATATTCCATATTTGCAAGTGGCAAAACCATGTTTACATCAACTGCTCACTTCAGGTCCTTCCAAACATTTCCATTGGATTAGGGATTTTCATCAGGATTTTGTCTTTGTTGTTTAAAAAAAAATAACTTTATTCTTTTTTCACCATTTTTCACCAGAATTCCATGGTTCCATCAATGAAGGCAAGCTGTTCTGGCCCAGATCCAGCAAAGCAGGCCCAAACCATGACACTACCACCACCATGTTTCACAGGTGGGATAAGGTTCTACTCCTGGGGAGGATAACAGGGGCCTTGAATTTCCTCAATGTGTACACAATGTGTCTGAATGTGCATTGCTGGAGTCCAAACCCTTAAAGAGATTGGTTTTATACACTTTTCAGCCTGATAAGCACCAACAACTCTTTTTCTGAAGTCCTCAGAAATCGTCTTTGTTTGTGTCATGATACACTTTCACACACAAGTGTTGTGAAAATATACTCCTACTCTTTAAATAACAAGGTGCCCACTCACACCTAATTGTAGCCCCATTGATTTAAAAACACCTGACACTAATTTCACGTTCAAACAAACTACTAATCTCTACTGCCACTCAAAATATGTAATATTGGATTATTTTCCTTAATAAATAAATGACCAAGACCAATAAATTAAGGAGGTGAAACTAAATTACAATTTCAATTTATTCATCATTGGTCTATATCATGGTCTAACAACCAGAATATCGTTACTGTAGAAGGTGATAAAATAAATCAGGTCACAGAATATAAGTACCTGTGTATCTGGTTAGATAATATCTTGTCTTTCTCAACTCATATCAACAAGTTACAGTCTAAGGTTAGGTCCAAAATTGGCTATTTGTACAGGACCTGCTCCTCCTTAAGTTGCTCTACTAAATTGACCGTAGTCCAAATGACTATCCTGCCTATGTTTGATTATGGCCAGGGGTGCAACTACATACGCTTTGAGGTGTATGCAAACATACTACCCCCCCCCCTAAAATTATTTAACCCCTGTTCTGTTCTATAATTTATTAGTTTTATGATTCACCATCTACTTACGTACTTGTTATGATCTGTTATATTGTAAATACAGCACCTGTCCTGCAGGTGCGCCACGACGGGAAAAAAAAAGGGTTTCTCCTGAAAGGCGGAACTTTATCCTTGAACTGGCTCCGTGATTCGTGTCAAGAGATTTTCCATTCACAGCGGACAGCGGCCTGTCTCCACCTCACATATAGCTGAGCTGAGCTGAGCAAAACGATTCAGGGCTACTGGAAATGTATTTGGGGCTAAAGCCCCGGAAGCCCAGACCAGGTGATGCCCCTGTGTATTTTCATACATGAACAAACAGCTCTTACAGAAAATGCCGAATAGAAATAATTTTCCGGCTTCGATTTGGCGCCCCCTCTAGCGCAGCGCCTCTATGCTAAGCATACGCTGCATACCCCCTTTTTGTGCCACTAATTACGTGATAGCAAAAGCCTTCTCCAGAACCTTGATGTGCTTTATCACTCAGCCATTCGGTTTGCCAGAAAAGCCCCTTTTAAAACACATCATTGCTCCCTTTAGTCTGCTGTAGGTTTGGCCACCACTACATACTCGCCACTTGATTCCCTGGTACATGCTTATATAACTGTTCTTGGTTTGTCTCCTTATTATCTGTGTACTTTGATACAGTATTCATCTTTTGTCTATAATACCTGTGCTGCTCAGCATATCATGATGCAGGTCACCAAGATGAATACAGTAGTTGGTTTGTCTGTATTTCAAGCTGCTGCAGCCAAAGACTGGAATTCTACAGTGGCCGAGAAAGCCTAACGCAGTGCAAATTGAAAAGCGCTGCAAAAGCACAAAACACATCCATCAAAATTACAACACAGGCGCAGCAAATAGAAAAACGCGCTGCAAATAGAAAAACGCGCTGCAAATACAACCACAACACAACGGAAGTGAGTCACAACACAACAGAATTTTCCCGGGGGACCTTAAAAGACACTGTACCAGCTAAGCTGCGTCTTCAGTAACGTCTCGGACTTCACTATGTGTACAAAGGACAATAAGTGGCAAACAAGGCGTTTTGTGAAGCAGAACTTTTAATAATATGCACACAACCGTGGTAATCACAGGTAATAAACATAACTTACTTTTCAGAAGCTTGTTTGCCACTTATTGTCCTTTGTATACAGCTGGTACAGCATCTTTTAAGGTCCCCCGGGAAAATTCCGTTGTGTTGTGACTCACTTCCGTTGTGTTGTGGTTGTATTTGCAGCACGTTTTTCTATTTGCTGCGCCTGTGTTGTAATTTTGATGGATGTGTTTTGTGCTTTTGCAGCGCTTATCAATTTGCACTGCGCTGGGCTTTCTCGGCCACCGTAGAATTCACTGCAAAAAAAGAAAAACTAAAGCTGGATCATTTTATCCCTGAGTCGGGTTTCAAGAAAAATGTTATAGAAATCTTAAATGAAAAATGTTGTTGTCGCAGGTCTGATATTGGCTGACATTCCTTTCATTGTCTGTTGTGGCATTGTCGGTTGTACTTTTTGTATTTGTGGTTCAACTACATTATAAATAAGAGTGTTCTTAATGTCTTGTATGGTTGAATAAAGAATAAATGAACTATAGGAGGAGCATCCCACCCAGAGGTCACAGTCCCAGAATACCTACACTGTAAACTGTAAATTTAATACTAGTGATAAAAAAAGTGAAAGCAATATTTTATACATGTACAAACTATACATGTTAAGAACCCAATTTCTCCACATAACCCACCCCCATCTCATGTCCACTACAGACAGAGTAGAGTAGTGTAGTGTGTGTGTGTGTATGTGTGTGTGTGTGTGTGTGTGCGCGCACAAAAGAGGAAACTGTGAATGAAGTCACATCTGAGAATAGCTTGTCAGTGCTTGTGGTTCAGTGATTATCAGGAAGGATCTGATGGTATAAACGAGAGATGAGTTGTGTTAAAGTGTGTTTGATCACTGATCCTCTGATCTGCACGGACAGTAGAGTGTGTTAAACTGCAGTGAAGATCTGCTGAGAGAGGTGTGTATTCAGTGTGTGTATACAGAGCTAGTTTAATAGTGAGGAAGATGCTGAACTTCTATCTTCTCTTCATCATACTTCACGTCTCTGAAGGTGAGTCTGAAACTCTGTTTTGATTAATTTCAAACATGTTTAAGTTTAAACATTACAAAAGTTACAGGAGAGTCAGTACTGCTGCCCTGTTCCTGCACTGATCTACACTCTACACCTGATACTTTCAGCTGGAAGAAACACAAAAACAGTTACAGATATGAGGAGATATATAGTGAGAGTGATCAGTACAGAAACAGAGTTCAGCTGTTTAATAATCTCTCTCCAGCTAATCTCTCTCTACTCATATCACACCTGACTGAAGAGGATGATGGAGGGTACAGATGTTATCTTAAACATGGTGAATTCAGAGACATCAGACTCACTATTAAAGGTAAAAAAACACTGTCTATTTTTTCTGCTGTGGTCAATCATCATAGCTGTGTTAAGTTAATAAATTGTGTTGAGATTAAATTGAATAAAAGAATAAACTGCTTTTATTTTTCAGCTTAAAATAAATTATTGTTTAAACAATGCATTAATGCATTGATTGGCTAACCTGCGTTGGCTAAACTCATTGTAAAAATAAATAAATAAATACACAGATAATACACAGTTTGTCACGTGGTCCCTGTCTGTTCTCATGTTTCTGTGTTTATTTACCTTTTCTGGCCCTGTATCATGTCTGTGTTATATCCCCACGTGACCTGTGCTCCTCTGTGTCTCCTGTCTTAGTAGTTTTCCACTCACCTGTGTTCATTTGTAGCTCTGCCCCTTAGTCCCAGGTGTTTCCTGTTTCCTGTGTTTGTCCACCACTATTTAAAGTGCGTGTTCCCTTCTCTCGTGTCGATCCTTGTACGTTTTTACGTCTGTTAGTGGTCCTCGTGTTTTTCTGTTATGCTCAGTCCTGGTTTCCTTGTTAAGTTTATTCCATGTTTATTTTGTGTTCATTTTTGTTAATAAATGTTTGTATAGTTTGCGTTTGCGTCCGCCTCCTCGTCCTTCCCGCACCCAACCTGACACAGTTAATGCCTAAATTCTGCATTAATGCCTCAAAATAATATGACACATACAAAACCATCATATTTCTTCACGTTGTTCAACATATGAATTATTAATCTTCATTTAAACATTTGTGAGACTGAGATAATATAAGTAAACACATAAAACCAAATAAATACTTATCAGTGAGACAATTTTGAACTAAACATGCCTAAAATTAGAATTAGGTGCATCACATGAGCTGAAAGTGAATTTATTTAAACCTCTTTATTTTGACTGATTCTAATTTTAGATATTTAAGAAGTAATAAATATGGGGGTTTTAACTAATATTTTTATTGTTGCTTTGGATAAAAGTGTCTGCTAAATGTAATGTAATGTAATTATTAAAATCTATATTTATTAAATGTCTATTACAGTTTTTCCCAACTGCTAAGAAGCATTTAGCAGTAATTTAGGTTTTCTTAACTTTAAATACAATTTTTTTTTTAACTCAATTTTCAACCCAGTAGAGGCTAAAAACCATAAAAGCTTGAGAGTAAAGTTACATCACAGAGACAACAGAAACAATCAAGGTGCTGTTAATGTCTCAGACTCATTCTGATAAAGCTTAACTAATGTAAACTAAACAGACATGCGTATACTCACTGTGTGATGTCATCATTTTTATTTACAGAAAGTGTGTTTAACCCGTCCACACGACTCCGCTCGACGCAGAGTTTTCCAAATTCTTCACCAAAAAAGCGTTTCAAAAAGCTCAGTTTTTAAGGACAGCAGGCGAAACACAGATAAAAAACCTTTATTTTAATAAATATCCAGGTGAACAATGTGTAAGAAAGCTAGATAGCAGCTACGTACTCTTAGTGCAGTGAATTGTGCAGATAATACCTTAATAAAGATGTAAATCAGGCAGATGAGAGGAGTGGAACTGGTTCTAGCATGTAACGGTATTGTTCACTTTAGGGCTCTTTGAAATTATATTATGAGATTCCCCCAGGCATGGTTACTATAAATTTATTGCAATATTTAACAGCTTAAATATATAGCTAAACAGCATATATACATGTTTTGATACCCCTCCCCACTCGTGTTTTTACCCTCCCTGAATGTTTTAAGTCTCATATTTGAAGTGTGTGATTAATCTTATCTTACTAATGTGTTTCTGCAGACTGTATTCTGGTAAACAGAGGAGAAATACTGAGAATCACAGCTCATACAGGAGAGTCAGTACTGCTGCCCTGTTCCTGCACTGATCTAAACTCCACACCTGATACATTCAGCTGGAGGAAATACAACACAATCAGTGACAGATATGAGGAGATATCCAGTGAGAGTGATCAGTACAGAAACAGAGTTCAGCTGTTTAATAATCTCTCTCCAGCTAATCTCTCTCTACTCATATCACACCTGACTGAAGAGGATGATGGAGTGTACAGGTGTAAAGTTAAACATGGTGAATTAAGAGACATCAGACTCACTGTTAAAGGTAAAATATTATTACTGGGATTAGGAATTTGTACAGTATTTTCAGATCCTGAACTATAACTGTATTTATAAAATCACATTTAGTTTCAGTTCTGTTCTTTTACTCCATTTACAGCAAAGATCACAAGACAAACCTCTTCAACTACTCCAATCACAGCATCATCTCCCAGACCTGGTGCTACACCCAACACACTGCCTCCAGCTGAAGGTAATTTTCAACATCTATACTGTGTTTTACAGTTTTTATCAGTCACTAAAATCCTTTTGTCTGATCTGTATTCACATTTTTAAATCTCTAAATACACTGAAAACATCATCCATCTGTTGTAAAGAGGATGCAGAAGATTTACTGAAGTTTTACTAAACTTAAAAGAAATGCATACACATACACTAGACTCAATATTAAATGAAAAAAAAATGTTATTTGGATCAGTTTATTTATTTACTGACTTCTAAGAATCTGAACTATAACCTGATATAACTCTAAACAGTTATATCAGTTATATAACAGTTATATAACACATTTCATATTTTCTATCTAGCGTTCATGACCTTATGTGATGATTCTTCTTTTTATTCAAAATCTTAGTATTCTAACTTTATTGGTTATTTACAGTAAAGGGTTTTGATGCACAGTGTCTACATTTACTAGCTTCTGTTCTTTTCTTTTAATGGCTAATAAACTATATGATCCATACAGGGGTTCCAGTTAAAACAATGACATCTACAAACCCCTCAACTGTTTCAACCACATCATCCTCTAAAAGGTCTACTGTTGAACACAGCACTGTGACTGCAGCTGAAAGTAAGATTTTACGACTTTGCTTTTGTGAATTATTGAATGCATTGTAGAAAATTATATTAATTGCATGCCGAGACCAGAAAAAAACTTCTATAAATGTATTTAAAATACTGCTGACATTTCTGTTCATGTAAATGATTTGTTTTGTTCACCTAAAGCATTTGTTTTGCTTTGCATAGTTCCATTCTTTAAAGTAATCGAGATAGAAAGGACAGTGATAAAACATGAAATAACAACACACCAGAAAAATAAAACAAAATACAATCTTTTCAAATTGTTTCATGTTTTGCCCACAATATTAAATGTATTTTATTGAGAAAGTAAAGAGTGAACTGAAAAGATTTTTTTTCTTGGTAGAACTTCAGCTGTTCTGTGTAGACCCCAGTAGTTTGTTAGAGAACATAATCATAAAACAGTGTCATGAAAACCAAGAAACAAACCAGAAAGATCAGGGAGAGTTAGGTTATAAAATAATATCCAAAGCTATAAACATCTTATGGAGTCTTGGTCCTTAGTAATTAAAGAAGCAGCCAAGAGGCCCATGGTCCCTCTTGAGGAGTTGCATAGATCCCCAACTCAGGTGGAGAATCTGTTCTGGACACCTGTTAATTTTGTAATACACAAATCTGGCCTTTTATAAAAGAGTGAAAGCAAGACATAACAAGTCCTGAATGAGACAAAGCAAACATGGAAAAGATTTTTGGCCTAAATGCAAAACGTGCAGCAGAAAACTAACCTTGCACCCTGAACACACATGGTGGTGGCAGCATTATGCTGTGTGGATGTTTTTCATCAGCAAGCTGTTTAGAGTTAATGGTAAGATGGATAAAGCTAAATACAGGGCAACCCTGCAGAGAAAACCTGTAAGAGACTTGAGACTGGGAAGGAAATTCACCTTTCAGCAAGATAATGACCCTAAACATAGAGCCAGAGCTACAGTGGAATGATTTAGATCAAATCATATCTGTGTGTTAGAACGAACCAAAGTTCTGACCTAAATCAATGTTGATGATGATGATGCTCTCCATCCAACCTGGCTGAAATTTAGTTACTGTACAGCTACTGTAGAGACATACCCCAAAAGACTTGAAGTAGTAAATGCAGTGAAAAGAGGTCCTACAAAATATTCAGTTTTCAGATTTGCATTTCTAAAACAATGTGAAAACAATGTACAATTTATATTTTACTTGACAATTACTTGCTACTTTGTGTTGGTCTATCACATAAAACCTCCAAAAAAAAGTTTGGGTGTAACATGAAAAAATAGGAAAACATTCAAAGGATATAAAAGTTACTGTACATGAACATAATAATTAAATATAATAACTGAACACTGCTGAACATATTAATGTTGAATACTCCCAATAAGTAACATCTACATGTAGAAACAGCTACACATTTATGATATATAAAAACTGGGTTCTGTTATAAATATGATCTAAACAAAATAATTCACTTCTTGTTGCAGATACTTCTCACTCTCTGCCCTTTGTCCCGTTCGCCTTGGTGATTATATTCTTCCTCCACATTATAGTAGCTGGAGTTTACTGCACCAAGAGAACCAAAGGTACACAATATATCATCAAACTCTTGTTAAAATAATAGTTATATTAATAATAAGCAGTGAAAATAATCGTACTAACAGGATTTGAACAGTTTGGGTTTAAAAGGTGCTTTGATAGGGTGGGAAAACATTGGTTTACAGTTCTTGTAGAAAGATTCCATGGGGTTAAAGATCAGTGAACTGCTTTTTTCCACTATACTATATAAATCAAATAATATAATTTTTCCAACTTCTTTAATAGTAATTGAAATACTGTTTTGTCAACAGCTGGGCCAGCTCCTGCCAGAGTTCACTACAGCACTGCTGATGGAGGGGGCATGGTCAGTCTGTCATAGTGCAATCAGTATTTCTGTGTAAATTGATTTAAATCTGGGTTTGCTTCAATGTAAGATCATTATTTTAAAGTTTCTGTAGAATTGATTTGATTCACTGTGTAAATAAATATAGACAGTTGATTAGCTTTTTGCTGTCTGTGTGTGATCCTGCGTACAGCTCTGTCCTTCAGTCATGTGACTCATGAGTGGTGGAGAATGAGGGTTAATCGCAGAATTTCCCACTGGGATCAATAAAGTTCTTTAGTTCATTTCTGTTAATTTGTACAAAAAATCAAGAGAAACTAGATTGCAGTTCCTGCAGAAACTGCGAGTGTGATTGCAGTGCTGATTTGTGGCTGGTGCTGCTAAGCGGTTGCTAGGTGATTGGTAAGGTGTTGCTATGGTATTTGTGTTGGTTGATATGTTGTTTCTAAGTGGTTCCTAAGGTGTTGCTATGGTGTCTGTGATGGTTGCTATGTTGTTGCTAGTTGGTTGCGCAACATGCAAGTACATGTCGCGGCTATGTTTTCTAGTGTGCTCTGGATGTGTGGGGTGTCCAAACTTTTGATCAATATCTAGTTTATTAAATAGCTGCTCTATACTCACACAGTACTGGAGCTCTGGGCACACAGGGTGTTCTGTATGCACCTTCTTTGCTCTTCTGTTCATTTATATAAGGCAAATTCATACGACAATTTCGTACAGAATATTTTCAGAAAAAACACAATAAGTTCTACAGGTCTTCCGAATTTAGTTTTTGCATCTCAAAAATTGTGACGTACACGAGCGTTCAAATGTCTCCCCATTTATTTTCAATGGACAAAAAAAGGACATTAACAAAGTTTTCACAAAAACCTAAGTCTAATCGAAAAGCTGTATAAAAGCCCATTATTCCCGATAAGGACGCACATTTTCAGCATTTGAACTGAGTCGAAATCTCGAACATTGTTAATCATGTTAACCATACAAAACACAGGTGGAATAATAAAATAGAGAAAGAATAAAAAGACTTAAGAACAACAATGTTATTGTGTACTGCAATCACACTAATTAATAGGGAAAATGGTTAACAAAACTAAAATTGTGAGAATAAACATGAGTTAGTGACTCTGGTGACTGTGTGTGCCTCTGAGTCTGGCTCTGTCCTTCAGTCATGTGCAGAGCTGTATAAAGTACTAGAGACTTGAGTAAAAGTATAAGTTCTATCAAAAGAGTGAGTTTAAGGGAGTTAGCTGCTAACCAGGGCTGGGAAGCGCTGCTA
The DNA here is from genome assembly GCF_023375975.1 of Astyanax mexicanus. NCBI lineage: Eukaryota > Metazoa > Chordata > Actinopteri > Characiformes > Acestrorhamphidae > Astyanax > Astyanax mexicanus. The sequence goes on from NC_064408.1 coordinate 46,384,855, forward strand.
AACAGAGCTGGTTAGCCCAGCTAACCGCTGCTGACTAGCGCTGCTAACCACGGCTGACTAGCACTGCTTACCACAGCTGGCTATGCTGCTAACCGTTGCTGACTAGCGCTGCTAACCACGGCTGACTAGCACTGCTTACCACAGCTGGCTATGCTGCTAACCGTTGCTGACTAGCGCTGCTAACCACGGCTGACTAGCACTGCTTACCACAGCTGGCTATGCTGCTAACCGTGGCTGGATAGAACTGCTTACCACATAAAATACTGGAATTCTAAGCTTACTGTAAATAAACGGAAGCTCTTACTCACCCAAATAAACGTTTTTTAGGAAAGAAATCTGTGTGGATTAATATCCAGCGCTCGATTGAAGTTAATATATATATATATATTTTTTTTTTTTTAAGAATTAAAGGGAATTAGAAGGGAAACACTTTTGCTTAATTTGATGTAGGCGTTCTTACTAGTGTCCGTTAATGAGTTTATAATCCAGTGCACATAATTTATGAAAATAGATGTTCATTGTGCGCTTATAGTGCGAAGACTACAGTAAATAACATTTTACATTTACAGTTAGGGTATTTAGCAGACTCCCTTATCCATAAAAATTGTGTTTTAATGATTAATTTGAAAATTTCCATAGCAAGTTTTTGATACATCCAGCTTTGATAATGTTGAGACAACTAGGCTGGGTGTTAACAACTATGAATAAATCATGTATCTGTTGCCTCATGTTAAAAATCCTAGAAATATGCAGTCGTTTGGAATACAGGACCTTCTTCCTCTATTTACATTCTTGCTCCCATCCCAGACATCTCTGACCAATAAAAGGAGACCATATTTTCATGTGGTTTGTTGTTATGCATTTTGGTGCACTTAGAGTTTTCCCTGTCTGAAAACAAACCAAACCAACAGAAAAAAAAATACTTATTTCAAATTTATTTGAACCAGAAAAAATAACTATAGGTGTGTAAATGCTTATATGTGGCTGCAAAATAGGTTTGCTTGTGTGTCAATACTGTGCATATATTTTGATATTTAGGTGTCATGGTCAGAACAGAATAGCAGACAAGCGCAGATACTGATAAAAACAAAGTATGTTTATTATAATAATAAACAGATGTAATCAGGGTCGATACAGAAACAAAGGTGATCACCAGTAGACAGAGCAATGAAGACAAAACCATACCATAAACAAGAGACAGTCCAGAGTTCATACACAAGCAATCCAGTATCAGAGATAATCCAAGAGGCGGTGGTGAAAGCACAGTCCAGGTCATACACAAAACAATCCAATATCAAAGGCAGAGGCAAGAATCGGCGTCGAGAAACAAAAAGCAAGGTCATACACAAAGTAAACTGAGACAAGAGATATAGAAACGCTTTGTACGAGGATAACCTACAATACGCGGCGTGGTAGTCTGTTTGGCGTGCACCTTTATAGTGCCAGTAATCAGTATTCGGGACTTCCAGGAGGAAGCAGGTGAGGTGTCACGTGATCAGGTGAGTGCGTGATGTCAGCGGGTGGTGCATTCTGGGTAGTGTAGTTGTTAACCTGAGAACCTCCGTTAGAGCTTGGTGTGGAAGGGACAGAGGAGCTAACAGCACCAGACGTGACAGTACCTCCCCCCAAGGGAGTCGGAACGGAGCCGGAACGGGGACGACCACGACGACGTCCACCCGACGGGCAGGGAGTACCGGCGGGAGGACCAGGCGTAGCCTCAGAGGTGCCGGGCAGGCGGGGGTTGCGAGACTGGGAACCCCTACGTACCGGAGCCGAAGAAGAGAGTGAGCGCTTGGGACGCCCACGGGGTCTAGGAGCAGGCTTACTAGGGTGACGGGCATGAAACTCGGCCAGTAGAGCAGGATCCAGCACGTCACCGGCGGCAACCCAGCAACGCTCCTCAGGGCCGTAACCCTCCCAGTCTATGAGGTACTGGAGCACACCGCCTCGCCTGCGTGAATCCAACACCTCTCGAACCGCATAGGTAGACGAATCCTCCCCCTCCACAGCCGCGGGCGGCACGTCATCTGGAACACCTTCAGCAAGCGGACCTGGGACAAGAGGCTTGAGCAGAGAAACGTGGAACGAGTTATGCACTCTGTACTGAGCTGGCAACTCAATCTTATAAGTCACCTCGTTAACCTGAGACAACACCTTAAATGGGCCAATATACTTAGGCAGCAGTTTCCTACAGGCCCCCTCAAACCTCAAGTCCCGGGTCGACAACCACACCCTGTCTCCGGGTTGGTATTGGGGGGTGGTACCACGGAGTCTGTCGGACTGCTCCTTATATTTCCGTAAGACCTCAGAGATCTGCTGATGCGTCTCCTCCCACACCTACTCACTCCGCTTCATCCAGTCGTCGACAGCGGGAATCTCAGTGGACGACGCTGTCCACGGAGCTAACGGAGGCTGATAACCCAGAATGCACTGAAAGGGAGTGAGACCAGACGTGGAGTTAGTTAAGGAGTTTTGGGCTATTTCAGCCCAAATCAAATATTGTGACCACTCAGAAGCATGCTTGAAACAGTATAACCTTAGAAACTTTCCCAACTCTTGGTTAACTCTCTCACACTGACCATTACTAGTGGGGTGAAACCCAGAAGTGAGACTCACGTGTACACCCAAATGTTCAAAAAATGATTTCCATACCCGAGAAGTAAATTGAGGACCTCTATCCGACAAAATGTCCTCCGGGACCCCATAATGTCTGAAAATGTGTGTGTATATAGCTTGGGCGGTCTGAAGAGCAGTAGGAAGTGCAGGAAAAGGGATAAACTTAACTCCCCTAGAAAATCTGTCTACCACTGTAAGGATAGTTGTGTAACCATCAGATTCAGGTAAATCAGTAACAAAGTCTACAGCAATATGTGACCATGGTCGTTCAGGAACAGGCAGGGGACATAGCTTACCGGCTGGAAGGGTTTTGGGTGTCTTGCATTGTGCGCAGACTGAACAAGAAACTACGAAGGTTTGAACGTCAGCTCGCATGGTTTCCCACCAGTACCGAGCTGAGATTAATTGTAGCGTGCGTGTAACACCTGGATGACCGGAAGTAAGGGCAGCATGTGCCCAGCCAATGAGCTGATCGCGAAACTGTTCAGGTACATAAATCTTGTGAGGAGGGCAACCCTCCGGAGTACGTGTGTTAACTCGGCTTTTCTGAATGAGATCATCTAGTTCCCATCTAATAGCTGCTACTTTAACAGTGGGTGGCAGAATGTGTTCGGGTTCGGAAGCGTGGCATGTGTCGTCTGGAGAACTAAAAACACGGGATAAGGCATCAGCCTTAGTATTACGGTTACCTGGACGAAATGAAATAGAAAAATTAAAACGGGAGAAAAACAATGACCAACGAGCTTGACGGGGGTTTAGGCGTTTAGCTGTACGGAGATACTCTAGGTTCTTGTGATCAGTTAGAACGGTGAATGGATGTGCAGCACCTTCCAGCCAGTGACGCCACTCTTCTAGAGCTAGTTTTACAGCCAGCAACTCTATCCCCTATCCCATAATTACGCTCCGCTGGTGACATTTTCTTTGAGAAGAAAGCTACGGGATGTAATTTGGGCGGTGAACCGCTGCGTTGGGAGAGTACTGCACCAATGCCAGTATTAGAAGCATCAACTTCAACAACAAAGGGTAGATCCGGATTAGGATGTTTGAGGATGGGGGCAGAAACAAAGGCGGCTTTCAACTCTTGGAAAGCCTTGTCAGCTTCAGGAGACCACTTAAGAACTTTGGTGGCATTCTTAGTTAGCGCTGTAAGGGGGGCTGCTATGGCACTAAAGTTGCGTATGAAACGCCTGTAAAAATTCGCGAATCCTAAAAAGCGTTGGAGGTCTTTGATGGATTGGGGAACAGGCCAACTAGTAACGGCATCTACCTTCGAATCATCCATAAGAACTCCCTGGGAGCTGATGACATAGCCGAGAAATGCGACTCTCTGAAGGTGGAACTCGCATTTCTCGGCTTTAGCGTAAAGATTGTTATCTAACAGCTTTTGGAGAACAGAACGAACGTGCTTGACATGTGATTCGAGATCGGGGGAATAGATCAAAATGTCGTCTATAAAAAGTGTTACGTATTTCCCAATCATGTCCCTGAATACGTCATTCATAAATGATTGAAAAACGGCGGGGGCGTTAGCGAGACCATAGCTCATAACTTGATACTCATAGTGGCCATTAGTAGTGGTGAACGCTGTTTTCCACTCGTCCCCCTCCCTAATGCGGATAAGATTATATGCACTGCGGAGATCGAGTTTGGTGAAGTAAGAGGCCGTGCGTAGTTGCTCGAGTGCACTAGGGATGAGAGGCAATGGGTAGGCAAATTTTTTAGTTATAGCATTCAACCCTCTATAATCTATACAAGGTCTCAGTCCCCAGTCCTTTTTCTTCACAAAGAAGAACCCAGAACCGACAGGGGACTTCGACGGCCGAATGAAACCTTGAGCTAACGCTTCGGTAACGTAATCATTCATAGCTTTCTCCTCATCTAAAGTAAGGGGGTAGACCCTAGCTTTGGGTAGGGTGGCACCCTCCACTAGGTCAATGGCACAGTCATAAGAACGATGCGGAGGCAATTTAGTAGCAGTCTCTTTGCTAAACACTTCTAAAAAATCTGAATATTCAGCGGGTATATCAACGGGATCAGAAACCTCAGGACTTTCAACAGAAGTAGAATGAATAACTAAACTATCCAAAGCTAAACAGTGTTCATGACAGTGAGCAGACCAAACCGTGATATCCCCATCGCGCCAGGAGACAGTGGGATCGTGAGTTTTCAGCCAAGGCATCCCCAGGATAACTGGATGTTCCGTACAGGGAGGCACAAAAAGTGGCAGTTCCTCGAAATGAAGAGCGCTGGCTTGCAGGGTGATGGGTAATGTCTGTAGCGTGACTGGTTTGGAGCGAACCGTCTTCCCGTCGACAGCATGGATGGACAGGGGGCGTAGAAGTTCACGGGTGGGCACTTTATGCTCCTTAACCAGGTCCAGACTGATGAAGTTCCCTTCCGACCCGGAATCTACAAGCGCTGAGACAGAGAGCAAACCATCAGGTAAAACTATATTCACTGGTAGAGAAAAACATTTAGAACGAAGGATTGTGTCATGCTTACGTACCACGTTAGCTGTCCCAGGGCTGGAGCATTCACGGGTCGGGTCAGGAGACCACACTCAGCCTTGAAATGCCCGGCCTCCCCACAATAGAGGCATAGGCGAAGCCGGATTCGACGCTGTCGCTCCTCTGGAGTTAGCCGGGTTTTCTGGATGTCCATGGGCTCTGGGGCAGGCAGCACAGCTTTCTCAGGTGTGGGAGCGCGGGGCAGAGACGCAGGAGCATTTTGAGTGCGAGGACTGGTCTTGGGTCGGCGCGAGAGAAGTTGATCCAACCGGATCGACAGTGAAATGAGCTGATCCAGGGTCAGGGAATCATCTCTGCAAGCTAATTCCCTCTGTATATCTGGATTAAGTCCGCATCTAAACACGTTGATCAAAGCAGCGTTATTCCACCCACTACCAGCTGCGAGAGTGCGAAACTCCAGAGCGTAGGAAGCCACCGGCTTCTGACCTTGCTTAAGAGCCAGCAAAAGTTCTCCATTAGACTGTCCATACCGCGAATGATCAAAAACTGAGCGGAAAGTAGCTAAAAAGTCAGTGTAACTAGCCCCAGAAAGGTCTTCCCAAATAGCTGTAGCCCACTCGAGTGCCTTACCAGAAAGCCGTGAGATAATGAAACCGATCTTAGCTTTATCGGTTGTAGGCGGTGAATTACTGAAAAACACGGAGCATTGTAAAAGAAAACCGCTGCATTTTTCCGGATCCCCATCAAACAACTCCGGTTTAGAGATAGAAAATCCAGGCACAGAAGAGTTAGCGTTGGGCATACTTGGGGCAGCTAACGGGCTAGGGCTAGGCTCAGTTACGCCTCTGAGGTGAGCTAGCAACTCAGCTAGTTGTTGCTGCTGCGTGGTTTGCTGGCGGGCTAGCTCCGAAACAGCTTGGGTCACACCAGCGAGCGTTTGCTGGTGCTGACCGAGTAGCCTCCCTTGGTTGGCTAGACCAGATTTAATAGCCTCAGTATCCGCTATCTGATTTAGTTCGGCCGCGTATTCTGTCATGGTCAGAACAGAATAGCAGACAAGCGCAGATACTGATAAAAACAAAGTATGTTTATTATAATAATAAACAGATGTAATCAGGGTCGATACAGAAACAATGGTGATCACCAGTAGACAGAGCAATGAAGACAAAACCATACCATAAACGAGAGACAGTCCAGAGTTCATACACAAGCAATCCAGTATCAGAGATAATCCAAGAGGCGGTGGTGAAAGCACAGTCCAGGTCATACACAAAGCGATCCAATATCAAAGGCAGAGGCAAGAATCGGCGTCGAGGAAACAAAAGCAAGGTCATACACAAAGTAAACTGAGACAAGAGATAAGTAAAGCTTTGTACGAGGATAACCTACAATACGCGGCGTGGTAGTCTGTTTGGCGTGCACCTTTATAGTGCCAGTAATCAGTATTCGGGACTTCCTGGAGGAAGCAGGTGAGGTGTCACGTGATCAGGTGAGTGCGTGATGTCAGCGGGTGGTGCATTCTGGGTAGTGTAGTTGTTAACCTGAGAACCTCCGTTAGAGCTTGGTGTGGAAGGGACAGAGGAGCTAACAGCACCAGACGTGACATTAGGGACAAAGTTCAGTAAGTTTCATATTTACTGCTGTCACAACATTTATTGAGCAGATATTTTGTCTTAACATATTGCGAAATTCATATTTTCATAGATTTTAGATAAATTCTCTGTCATTGAAATAAGGATAGTATCATGAAGCATAACAGAGTTATTGCATCATTGAGACATATGGTCAAATTGGACAGTTAAGCTATACAAGGTTCATTATTTTGCATAAAGAAAAAAAGAAAAAGAAAAAACATCTTCAGCATAAATTGTTTTTTGATTATTTAATATATATTTACAATTACCACAAAAATTCCAGAAAGAAAAAACAGTGACCACAGAAAGGAGAGAATGACTAATTAAGAAAATAAAAGATCTTATGGTCATCTTATATTTATAGCACCTGCTCGATGATGGCTGTGAGAGATGTGTCTCTTCTGTGTAATGCTGCATATAGAATATATCAGCTATGCTTCTCGTTTATATAAAGAAGTCTGTGGTCTGAGCTCATCGTCATGCTGTCAGTGTCTGAAGCTTAAAAAAAACACCAGCCTGCATTTTACACACAGAGTTCAATTATGCAGTGAACAAAAAGAGCATTTTAAAATAAATACATGTAAACTAAATTGATATATATAATAGGTTTAGAGTTTAGAGCTATACTCAGACTGGTTGAGGGTATTAACATGGTTTCTGTGAACATGATCTCACATAACTAGAGTTTACCTGAGAGCTTGTGAACAGCAGCAGATAAAGATACAGCACTGCAACATCAGATACTGCTGAATATAATCTCTGAACCCAAAATAGAGTGAAGTAGACTGAGGTAAAGTGAGTCTGAGTAAGTCAGAATGAGGTAAATGAGGTAGAACAAGGTAAAGTGAGGTAGAAAAAGTAGATTGAGGTAGAGTGAGGCAGAGTTAAGAATAGGGCTAGGTAGAGATATTTAGAAAGAGGTAGAACAATATAAAGTGATGTAGAGAAAAGTAAAGAAAATGAGTGAGGTATATTGAGGTAGATTGAGGAAGAGTGAGTTTAAGAAAAGTAGAGGTAGAGAGAGACATAAATAAGTAGAGCAATGCAGAGTGAGGTTAAGAAAAGTATAGTAAAGTAGATAGAAGTAGCACAAGGCACAATGAGGTAGAGAAAGTAAATTGCAGCAGAGGAAAGCAGAGTAAGGTAGAGCGAGGCACAGTGAGGTAGAGTAAGATAGAGAAAAGTAGAGCGAGGTAGAATGAGGCACAGTGAGGTAGAATAAGATAGAGAAAAGTAGAGCGAGGTAGAATGAGGCACAGTGAGGTAGAATAAGATATAGAAAAGTAGAACGAGGTAGAGTGAGGCACACTGAGGTAGAGTGAGATAGAGAAAAGTAGAACGAGGTAGAGCGAGGCACAGTGAGGTAGAATAAGATATAGAAAAGTAGAACGAGGTAGAGTGAGGCACACTGAGGTAGAGTAAGATAGAGAAAAGTAGAACGAGGTAGAGTGAGGCACAGTGAGGTAGAGTAAGATAGAGAAAAGTAGAACGTGGTAGAGTGAGGCACAGTGAGGTAGAATAAGATATAGAAAAGTAGAACGAGGTAGAGTGAGGCACAGTGAGGTAGATTTTCATTTGGGGCCCCTCATACCACCACCACCACCTCAGCACCAGATGCTCCACCATTCCATAAGCTATACTGAGTGTAACATACCCTCTATCATTAGCATTATTTCTAATTACATTGCATCATACCTCTCATTCTTATTCTGGCTATTATTTATAACTCTACAGGCATAGCAAACTCACTAAAAGATTCTAATTAAAGGTTAAACAAGGCTGTTATTTGTCTTTCTTATTCTGTGAGCCTGACTGCAAAACAAGTTTACCTTTATCCTGTAACGAGTAAACTGAGGCATGTGTTGAGTATATTATGACAGTTGGTTAAGTACTATAACTAACGCCATTCAATGAAGAAAAACTCATTTCTAACTTGTACATCTGTGCTATTTTAACAACATTCAAACCTACTTTCCTCTTGCTGTTTTTCTCTTCTTTCAGCTTCTTCTTTTTTCTTTTTTTTACTCCAGAGGAGTATAATTCTGTTTCCTATGTTTGCCCAACAGTGGCAGCAGGAATCAATTAACCTAGCATTGTTGTGCCAACTATCAAAATAATATAAAAATCACTTTGTTACGTTCCCCTCTGATGTAACTAGGGGTAAAGAGGAGTAACATTGGGTGTGTGATGGTGGATGGAAGGGAAAGACCAGGACAACAAGAATTGCATATTTAAACAATGAACATTTAATGCTTTTAAAGGCACAAATAGTATAAAACAGTAACATTTACAGGGATGAAAGTACAAATGTACATTAAACTATTAGAATTAGATTGATTTAGAATGGGTAGATATAATCTGTATTAATGTGCTCTCGCCAGGCGAAGGTGGACAAAGGACGGTGCCAAAGAAATGAAAAGAAAATAACAGCTTACCTACCTAGCCAGGTCTAACCTAACCATAAAAACCAGAAAAAAAAACAAGCAGTGGCACTCGCCCCTTACCTAGTGTGTCTAACAGAGATTTACCTACGTTTTGTGTACAGGCGCGCCCAGTCTAACCTGTCCACACGTCACTGAGGGCCAAAAGAGAGAGAGAGAGAACTAATTAGGTGGGGAAGCAGACAGGGCGAGAAAACCCAGAGGCTACATAAACAAAACGACGCCGAAGCGCTAGAACCTCACAGCCAAACAGTCTCAAACTACAAACTACAAGCTTCCCCCACGCCGACACTCTCACAGGTGAATCCATTTATGTGTCAAGGACCGCCCCCTAGCAACCAGCAGCGATCTCAGTTGGACGGCAGACACGGCCATGCAGCGTTCAACACAACCTGCAGAGAAAATAGGATAGAGAAGAGAGCAAAAGAAAAGAAACACAAAAAAACATACGTGCCCTACTGACACATAACACACTTCTACATATTTAATAATATTTCACTTGTATTATTCAATGTTATCTTTAAAAAAATATTTGGTGGTGTGGGGGCCCTAAGCAGCCAGTTAATTCGAGTACACCTTGGGCCGGCACTGAGTGTGGTAAACCGAGGCAAATAAAAGTAGAGTGAGGAAAAGTGAGGCATAATGAGCTAGAACTAGGTAAAGATATTTAGAATGAGAGTGTGAGGTAGAGTGAGACAGAGCAAGGTAGCCTGATACAGAATGAGGTAATGTGAGGTATGGTTAGGCAGAGTGAGGTAGAGGAGTGATTGTGTTGGGCTAGTGCTAGTGTTGACGAAGGGTCCGCTAACAAGGAAGGACCCTCCCCATGCAAGCATCAAAAGCTTGACTTTAGTGCCTCGGCTCCTCAGAAACTGACAGAGCTCAATGGCTTGATGGGGAATACATTGTGGAAAACATGCTTCCGATATCAACAGTGGAGTCCGACTCCTTCAGGGTGTTGATAAGCTGAATGCTGAGCTAAAAAAGAATTTGAACAACTGGAATACTTGGCAACTACTGCAGATATATGGACTGCAAATAACAAAAGTTACCTGGGCGTAACTGCACACTGGATGCATCCAGCAAACTTGCAACAAAAAAAGCTGCCCTGGCATGCCGGCGTTCAAGGGCCGTTATACACACGAGCGTTTGACAACATCCACTCGTCATATGGCAACACAAAAGTAACGCAATAGTTACTTTTACTGGTAACTAGTTACTTTTTAGTGGAGTAACTCTACTCTACTTACTAACTCTAAATACTTTTTTGGAGAAGTAACTATTAACTATAACTAATTACTTTTTCAAAGTAACGTGCCAAACACTGATCATACTAAACTTTTTTCACGTATTGTAGTGATTTTATTAGTTAGCTAATAACAACCTGCAAGTTTTTAAGTGTTAAGCAGTTTACAACATGAACTGTGTGCATCAATTTATTGAATTTATTTATAAGTGTGTCTTACTACTGACACACCCCCAAATGGGAAACTCGGGGCTTATCTAAAAATCCCAGTTTCTCACTGGTAAATACGAGTTTGTGGTGGAGTTCATGAACTCTCATCTCCCACTCGACAGCAATACTTTGTTATAACATCACAAATTAGTCCATATCACACACCCGTGACATGCACACACACACACACACACACAATGTAAAGCAGTGAATTGATGTGGTGTGCAGAGCTGCATAAAGATCAGCAAGAGGAACTATAGGAGGAGCTTTCCACCCAGAGCTCACAGTCTCTGAAAACTGTGAACTTAATACTAGAGATAAATCACAGTTCAGGAAATCCCAGCATCAGAACTGTTGACTCTAGAAAAGGAAGAACATATGAGAAGAATAAATAAAGCGAAAGCAATATTTCAGATAAACTCAAAATATACATGTTAAGCAGTGTTGGGCACGTTACTTTGAAAAAGTAATTAGTTATAGTTACAAGTTACTTCTCCAAAAACTGAGTTACTTACTGAGCTACTCCACTATAGAAGTAACTAGTTACCAGTAAAAGTAACTATTGAGTAACTTGCCCCGTAAAAAAAATGAACAAAAGAAAATAAATTATGTAATTACTATTACTATTAGAAAAATAACAAACGAAAATAAACCCAAAATGTTGAAAAAACTATAATCTAACGAATGAAAAAAATAAGAAACGAAAAACTACACACGACCAAAGAAAATTTGACTTGTAATACTTAAAAAAAAAAAAACGGAAAAAACAAATACGCGTCTGGGGATAAAAATTAAACAAACCAAACCACACTCAAAGAAAAAATGTATATATAAACAAAACAAAAGAATGGACAAAAACAACAATCCATTAAAAAACTCATTTAAAACAATCACAGGCTTTCTGTGCATAGTAATAAAAGTTTTGGTTAGTTTCAGTTTTAAATCATGAAAACAGCTCACCAAAACCTCAACCTATCCTTTATATTTGACAATATTTGATTAACTTACAGCTCCTTACTTATTTTTAACTGAACTGAACACAAATGCCTGTCTGCTATATTAAGTTACAGTTATTTAGTCTGTGTACTAAACATAAATATAAATCCTTATAACTGACAGAAATAAATATAACTAATAATAATTTATAGTTACTGTGCAGATTTTAAAGTATATTTTATTTTTATAGTTGATTGCTGAAGGCTGTGGGTGAGCTTTATTTTTCTGTGGTAAAGAAGTGAAGGTATGGGGTATTTTGGAGCGCAGGGCGCAGGGTGATCAATCGCTCAAAGCTTTTTTCCGCCGCCAAGATAGAAACACGCCAGAAATGTACCTGAACACACATCATTTCCAGACCACCACGCCCATCAGCGTTTATATATATTCCAAAAGTCCAACGCTATTTTACGGACGCGTGCAAGGCGTAAAAATAGATTGTTGACGGGTGGCAACTCACCACGCTACACGCCTTGCGCGGGGTATACGATAGGACCCTTTGTCTGTAGTTAAAAAAAAAAGTTAATTGAGCTGCTAAAGTAACGTGCAGTAACGGGGTGTAGGAAATGGTAACGGCGTTATAGTTACAGTCAGAGTAATTAGTTAGATTACTCGTTACTGAAAAAAATAACGGCGTTAGTAACGCCTTTTATTTCAACGCCGTTATTCCTATTACTGATGTTAAGAGTCCAATTCCTCAACCTAACCCACCCCCATCTCATGTCCACTTCAGACAGAGTAACTGTGTGTGTGTGCGTGTGTGTGAGTATGTATGTGTGTGTGTGTGTGTGTGTATCTGTGTGTGTGAGTATGTATGTGTGTGTGTATGTATGTGTGTGTGTGTGTGTGCATGCGCAAAAGAGGAAACTGTGAATGAAGTCAAATCTGAGAATAGCTTGTCACAGTTTGTGGTTCAGTGATTATCAGGAAGGATCTGATGGTATAAACGAGAGATGAGTTGTGTTAAAGTGTGTTTGATGACTGATCCTCTGATCTGCACGGACATTAGAGTGTGTTAAACTGCAGTGAAGATCTGCTGAGAGAGGTGTGTATTCAGTGTGTGTATACAGAGCTAGTTTAATAGTGAGGAAGATGCTGAACTTCTATCTTCTCTTCATCGTACTTCACGTCTCTGAAGGTGAGTCTGAAACTCTGTTTTGATGAATTTCAAACATTTTAAACTCCAAATAAAAGTTTCTGCAGCTGTTAGAATATCCCATAATTATCAGTTTTAGAGAAATTCCAAAAAATATATTTCAGCATCTTACTGATGTGTTTCTGCAGGCTGTATTCTGGTAAACAGTGGAAGAGCACTGAGTATCACAGCTCATACAGGAGAGTCAGTACTGCTGCCCTGTTCCTGCACTGATCTAAACTCCACACCTGATACATTCACCTGGGAGAAACACAACACAATCAGTAACAGATATGAGGAGATATCCAGTGAGAGTGATCAGTACAGAAACAGAGTTCAGCTGTTTAATAATCTCTCTCCAGCTAATCTCTCTCTACTCATATCACACCTGACTGAAGAGGATGATGGATGGTACAGGTGTAAAGTTAAACATGGTGAATACACAGACATCAGACTCTCTGTTAAAGGTAAAACACTGTCTATATTTTTATTTCTGCTTTGGTTAAATTATCGTAGCTGTTTGTTTAGTTAATAAAATGTGTTTCTGTGATTCTTTCACTGAATATGAGAATAAACTGCTTTTATTTTTTAGCTTAAAATAAATTATTGTTTACACAATGCATTAATGCATTGATTGGCTAAACTGCGTTGGCTAAACTCATTGTAAAAAATAAATAAATACACAGTTAGTTAATGCCTAAATTCTGCATTAATGCCCTGAAAATAATAGGACACCTCATACAAAAGCATCATATTTCATCATATGAATTATTAATCTTCATTTAAACATTTGTGAGATTGTGATAATATAAGTTAACACATAAAACCGGATATATAAATACTTATTAGTGAGACAATTTTGAACTAAACATGCCTAAAATAAAAATAAGGTGCACCACATCAGCTGCAAATTGAATTCATTTAAACCTCAGATATTAGTTTGGTTTGATCTTGACTAAGACATTTAAGAAGTAATAAATATCAGGGGATTTAACTAAAAGTTTTTATTGTTGCTTTGGATAAAAGTGTCTGCTAAATGTAATGTAATGTAATTATTAAAATCTATATTTATTAAATGTCTATTACAGTTTAAATATATAGCTTAAAAGCACATAAACATGTTTTGATACCCCTCCCCACTCGTGTTTTTACCCTCCCTGAATGTTTTGAGTCCCAAAATTGAAGCTGTGCTACAGTGAAACTGTGTCAGGAGAGCAGTGTGTGATTAATCTTATCTTACTGATGTGTTTCTGCAGACTGTTCTCTGGTAAACAGAGGAGAAATACTGAGTATCAACGCTCATACAGGAGAGTCAGTACTGCTGCCCTGTTCCTGCACTGATCTAAACTCCACACCTGATACATTCAGCTGGAGGAAACTCAACACTATCAGTAACAGATGGGAGAACATATCCAGTGAGAGTGATCAGTACAGAAACAGAGTTCAGCTGTTTAATAATCTCTCTCCAGCTAATCTCTCTCTACTCATATCACACCTGACTGAAGAGGATGCAGGAGATTACAGGTGTAATATTAAACATGGTGAATTCAGAGACATCAGACTCACTGTTAAAGGTAAAATATTATTACTGGGATTAGGATTTTGTACTGGTTTCTCAGATCCTGAAATATAACTGTATTTATTAAATAACATTTTATTTCTGTTCTGTTCTTTTACTCTTTAACTCCAGTTACAGCAGAGGTCTCAAGACAAACCTCTTCAACTACTCCAATCACATCATCATCTCCCAGACCTAGTGCTACACCCAACACACTTCCTCCAGCTGAAGGTAAAATTCAACATCTATACTGTGTTTTACAGTTTTTAACAGTCGCTAACCCCCTTTTGTCTGATCTGTATCCACATGTTCAAATAAATACTCTAAATACACAGCATCTTTCTAACAATTATGTTTTTAACATGCTTACATTTTATTAACAAACTTTCTTATCTTATTTACAATTGCTTAAATACAGCATGCCAAACTTAAATACCTCATATTCCAAACCTTTAATACAGTATAGAACAAATACTTTTGCAACAATAGCAGGTGAAGAGCTATTAAAACTAATACACAATTTTGAATGTGCAGAATATTGAAACACAAGGCTATGACAGACCAACAAACGATAAGTTCTGGTCTCAGTATGAGACATATATATGTCCAGTGCAGGATAAGGGAGATGGAGAAGAGAAAGGTATTTTCGTACTTGTGTATTTTAATTTTGCACGTATAATAATATATAATAATTGTCTACTGTGTTTGTGTACTCTTTAGTTCTATATAGTAAATATCCCAAATACTGGTATATTGGACACAAAAGTAAAAAAATGTTATAAAAATGGACATTTTAATGTCTGCTGTTTGCTGAGACTGTACAAAAGTATTGCTGTTTCTGTAATGTAATTAGCTGTTAATATTTAACATTGTTTGGACTAGGAAACAGAACAGGGAACATGTGTTACTGTATTAAAATAATTAGTTGATGTGGATCCATGTTTTTGTGTCGTGACAACAAAATGTGCTTTTGTTAGGGAAGTTAAATATTTGGTTATTTAGATGAGGTAGGTAGACAAAATATTTAAAGTACTTGGAAACGCTTGTGAGCAGCTGCAAAAAAAGCAGTAACTATGTTTGTTGAATGTCTTTAAATACAAGTAATTTAAGTTCATCCACATTTCACTTTTAGTGTAATGCAAAATTTGCAGCACTGAACACCTTAAAAATGGATCTAAGAGTCCTTCCTTCTGTGTAATTACTAAACATGAGCGTGTATTAACTTTCAGAATTAAATTAAAATTCAAAATTGTCACTTCATGGCAGCATTTTTTTTACTTTTAATGCAATATATAATATGTTGTATTAATGTATAATGCCAAAAAATAATAATTTTGGACTACTGGTCAATATTAAATTTTTAGTGTAAAGAAAAGCTGGAAATTATGTCAAGCACACACACACACACACACACACACAGAGATAACTAAACTTGCCCTCTTTTCCCCTTTTACCTCAAGGCTCATCCCCAAGTCAATCTTTCCTCATTGTTTTAACTGTTCTCCTTCTACTGCTGGGACTTGGGGGACTTCTCTACTGGAGATACAGAGGTACACAACCACACACACACACACACACACACACACTTGCACACACACACACTTGCACACACACACACAAAACTCAACTTTGCTTCATTG
Source organism: Astyanax mexicanus (assembly GCF_023375975.1). NCBI lineage: Eukaryota > Metazoa > Chordata > Actinopteri > Characiformes > Acestrorhamphidae > Astyanax > Astyanax mexicanus. The sequence continues at coordinate 46,400,796 of NC_064408.1, forward strand.
GATTCTGCAGGACAGAGACAGGGACAGATGGAGAGCAAAGATCAAAAGCAGCAGAGAAGAGAGAAGGACACCCAGGTGAGTTCTTTTATTACATTATTTTCATCCATCCATCAATTATATTTCACTGTATTCCTCCACATTCCATAATACGACTTAGCTAAACATTTTGGACAACTCCAAATATATACTGAGCCATATTTTATAGCATACAATCAAATGTTACAGTCATCAAACCCCCTATCCATATTTGTCTTTTCTGTTAAAATCCCTTGATTTGACACCTGATTTGTAAATAAGTTATTTGATGACAGATTCTATTCAAAGGCTGAATTTTATAGTTTTTTAGATTTTGTGTCATCTGTGTATCTGTATAACAAGCAGTAAAAAGCATTGTGGTGTATCATTAAATGGTGGTTGCTGCAATTTGCCTTTTTGTAAAGCCATTTTGTTGTGTTATTGAACACTGAAATACATCAGTCAGCACACTGTAAAAGCCTAAAAGCAAATTTTAGTACAAATCCAAATGGGTAAAATAATATTCTATATATTTACAATGTTTGGTAAAACATGCAAAAACAAATGCACAATTTGCATACTCAACCAACCATCCCAACACATTCTTTTCTCATTTGGCCTTATTGCAGTAACCGTATGGGTTTTTGAGGAAAAAAATAATAATAATAATTTCCAGGAGCTAAATAAGCAAAATGAAATCACTCCTACACTAAAAATGTAAAAATATTCAAATAAAGGTGCTTATATTTTAAATAGCTTCATATGAACTATGTATGCACCTAAACTGGTATATGGGCCATTCCACCAAATGGGTGCCATTTAATTAAAACTTAAAACTATTCCAAAACTATTCCAAATTAAATATATATTTTTTATCTTTTCTCAACTCTGAATCTAATAACACATGTATTTAACAATTCAAAACCTGTATTAGTCAAACTCAGGCACCTTTACTTAATTTATTACAAGGTTTTCAAACCGAAGATGGTTACAAAACTTATGTGACATAAAAAAAAAACATGTTTACAATTAAGTCCATTAATTCCTTTGATTTTCTCTTAAGAAATTCTTTAGTTTAATGACACGGTTGACTGAATGTTCAAACTAATTATATTTATGACAATAATAACACTTCTGTTACTAGCACTCATTCCTGTTACTGGCACTCATTCCTGTTACTTTTTATGTTTTGCATAACAGAAACAAGTTTTTAGCATAGAATTAGCAAAAATATGAAAAATAGCTAAATGGAGGCTATGCTAATAGCATGAGAACACTGAGCACATTCTAGTGATTTTCTCAAATTTTTTATAAAAAAACAAATAGGATCCAAAAATGATCTACAAAAGAGGTAACAGAAATGAGGGAAAAAACAGGGACACAACTAAAATGTGTAGTTTAACTTAAATGTTATGGTTTTATTATGAATAAATGTATATGTTTGTATATATTTTTAATATTTTAATAATTATATTTGGATAGTAAAGCTTGTTCTAAGTCGTTTTTTTTTAATGTTTTTAATTACATGTCATACCTTTGAATTAGCTCAATGTAGGTCAAGACACTATGCTTAATAATAAAATGTATTTTAAAGTTATTGTGTGTGCACATTTATATATGTAATTTCCTGGGGACAATTTAATATATATATGTAATTTTATATATGTAATTTCCTGATTCGGTGGAATGGCTCTTTTTTATCTACAGGATCAAGTGACATACTCCACTATAGCCCACAGTAACACAACCAGACAAGTCACGGTGACGGACACTGAAGAAAACACTGAATACGCCACCATCAGAGGTAACTGATCAATTGGTCAATGTTACACTTTCCTGCACTGAAAACCAACCCTGAAAACACACATTAAACTGAGTAAAGACTGCTAAATTTAATCCCCGATAAGAGCATATTATAGGGTTCAAGCACTGAAGGTTTTTGCTCAGGTTTTTCTTCTTCGTTTTCTTAAACTGATACCGCAGACTAAACCGTAAAGCACAGAGACACCAAACTTGGTAAGTAGATGTAGTTTGTGTATGTCTCAGTGGAAAACAAGAACCGATTACTCCGATTGGCCAATAGGGGGCACCAATACCGTGCTCCAATTTACACTTTTCATTAATAACTTTTGAATCAAAAGACCTACCTTAAAATTATTTTCATATGTGATTCCTTAAGTCAAAACAAGATCTGTCCACTTAGATTAATTTCTATAACTTAATTATGCAAAACCTTCTTTTGCAAAAGTATGTAGATTTTAGGCCAATATTGACATGTTTAATGTCAAAAATTTGTCACAGTGTGAACCTCAATCATTTCTCATTTTTTTCATTTTTAATATTAATTTTTATATTAATTATGGATTATATTATGGATTTAAACAGAACATGACATGTTCTGACATGCGGGGGTACGGGGCCAATTTTAAACAACTATTTCTCAACAAACGAACATTCGATCAAGCTGAAATGTACAAAAAAAACCCATCTATTAGATATGTTCTAATTGACTTTGCAAGGGCCTCTTTGTGAATTTATGTTTTTGGACACCATCAGCCAATCAGGATTCAGCAGGCATTTGACAGGCTTGTAATGCATCAATCGTGATGAAACATGAAGGTATTTTCAGGTAGGGACACTTTTGAACAATTTGGACAATATGGGGTGCTATTCATGAAAATCATGTATATCTTATTCAAAGTGTGATATTGTGACATAATAATTGAGCAGTCATATTAAGTACAATGTTACAAAAAAATATAATTTAAAGTTCTTAAAGTTCTTTTTTTCTCTTTTCTCTATTTTTTAATACCTCAAATTTGATCTTTGTTGGTAAATAATAATAAAACAATGTTGACATTTGTAAACATCACAGCTGACATATGCAAAAAAATCTTTCTGTGTCAGAGACTATTTTTACTTCAGTAGCTATTTTTGAAAAAAAAAAAAAAAACGTTTGAGTCATATCAGTCTTTGGAAACCCCCACCAAGCACAAAAGACTGCTTTACATATGTTCATAGACCTTGCTTCTACAAACCTAAATGAGCAGAAGTTCAAAACTCTTGGTTCAATCAAAATGTGAGATAGATATACGGCATGTAAAATTGAGGGAAGATTTAAAAAGTTTTTAAATTTTAAAAATATGGCTTTCACTAGCCAGCCAGTTTTCAGCACCAATCCTTATTATGCTAAATGTGCTTGAACCCATGGATTGCCGTTTGTGGCTATATGATGATGATGATGATGATGATGGTGGTGATGATTGTATTAATATTATTATTATTAATATATTTGTCTATATTGTTGGGATGCTATGTCATATATTTACAGGGGTTGGACAATGAAACTGAAACACCTGTCATTTTAGTGTGGGAGGTTTCATGGCTAAATTGGAGCAGCCTGGTGTTCAATCTTCATTAATTAATTAATACATTACACCAGTAAGAGCAGAGTATGGAGGTTCAATTATCAGGGTAAGAGCACAGTTTTGCTCAAAATATTGCAATGCTCACAACATTATAGGTGACATGTGAGAGTTTAAAAGAGGACAAATTGTTGGTGCACATCTTGCTGGAGCATCTGTGACCAAGACAGCAAGTCTTTGTGATGTATCAAGAGCCACGGTATCCAGAGTAATGTCAGCATACCACCAAGAAGCATGAAGCACGTCCAACAGGATTAACTGTGGACGCAAGAGGAAGCTGTCTGAAAGGGATGTTTGGGTGCTAACCCAGATTGTATCCAAAAAACCTAAAACAACGCTGCCCAAATCACGGCAGAATTCAATGTGTACCTCAACTCTCCTGTTTTCAACAGAGACAATACATTATTGTGGTCTAAAACCAGGTGTTTCAGTTTCTTTGTCCAACCCCTGTATATTTAATATATATAATAGAACAAAGAACACATATCAGATTATTTGATTAACACTGAAATCCTAAACACATGATGAAATTGATGACAGCAATGTATTTCAAAAAGTTCGGGACAGCGGCAAACGAAAAAAGTAAATGAGTAGTAAAAACATTTTGAGGAACAATTTGCAGCTGACCCATTTGACCAGTGAAGAGTAACTGTTTATTATACCTTGGGTGTATTGACAAATATCTTTCAATTATGATTACTTAACTTAGTATCTATAATTACATAAAGGTGTGAAACCTTGTATTTTATATGCATTAACCAATACTCACATTGTATTTTATACGCATTTATATAGAAGATTAACCAATAATCACAATATATATTCTTTACACATATAGTTAAACATTGCTTGATCAGGCATGTAACTAACACATAGGATCTATTGTATGGCGTACTAACCACGCGTTATTAACACATTAGCATATAACATATGAAATCTATTGTGTGACTAGGGTAGCTCATGCTTGAGGCATTTCGTTGCATGACCCTAACTAACGGCCATCAATCATCGGCTGGTACACTCTGTATGAACTCGACTGGTACTATTCGGTACGAGACTAAATTGCTACAGAGGAGGCTCTTAGATCAAAGCGGCCTTCTGTGTGTGGGAGTGACGCACACTCACACAGATAATGCCACGATGTTCAATTCTGGAAGAACACAGTCAAGGTCAGACACTAGTGGTCCGGTCAGACACGTGAAACTTGAGCACTAACACGTGAAAGTATGCATACTAACATGAGATGATTTTAGCAACGCCTCATCAGGAGGTTTCACGTCATTTGGGGTATAAAACATGGAGTCAGATCAGAGGGGGTCAGAACTTATGCTGGGACGACTGTTAACTGTCTTGTATGTATTGGTTCTCCTGAATTCAGTAATAAATACTTGGTTTGCTTTCAACTTCACTCCACCTGTCTGCAACTCTATCAAAACGAATACGTAGGGGAGTTGTACCCCGGATGAGGGGTGGGTGGAAACCCACCTTTCATTTTCTTTTTTACAACACCAGGTATAAAAATAACATATAAGAGTGGCATAACCTCTCCGAAGTTAAAATGTATAATGCAATGAAGAAGCCATATGTCATTACAATCCAGAAACACTGCCATATTCTCTAGGCCAAAATCCTTTACCTGTTCCGTGTTCAGATTAATTCAAATTTGTACTTCTTTTTGGAGACAATGGATGTTGTGTACTGTAGACTCCCCCAAGAAAGGGATCATCCAGCTTGTTATCAGTACACAATTCAAAAGCCTGCATCTCTGATGATAAGGGGTTGCATTAGTGCATTAGTGATGATAATCTGGCAATTCCTCTTCCAAATTTCCAATTATAATTTTTTACATTTACAGACTGAAAAGCTGCCACAATGTTAAAAATGGGTTTCATGGGTTTTTTTTTTTTTTTTTTTTTTTTTCAAAATCTGATATGTATTCTGTGTTCTGTTGGGAACAAAATATAGGTGTATAAGTTTTGTAAATTGCTGCTTTTTCTGCATTATGTTACATTTACATGCTTTATCAAAACATTTTTTTTTATTGAGTTCCTGTTATTATTCTCATTAATCATCTTTTTGCTTCTTTTTCTTATTATTATTCGCAGTAACAATATTATTAGTAGTATTAGTAGTACAGGCTTACTTTATTTAAACTTTTTTATTAACTTTGTAATTATATAATTGTGACAAAAACAAATTACAGTAGTACAGTTTTATAAAATACACACATAACAAAACAAGTTAAGACTCATGTCTAAACTACAGTTAATTAAAATATGGTTTCATATTTTATTTTTTTACCTAAACTGTATTACTGTAAAATGTAACAGTAGTCACACTATTTAAGCACAGTTAATTGTTTAAAGTGTTCATAGCTCAGTTTGCTTTTTTTAATTGCATTAACAATGGAGATGATATGTTTAGTATTGATGTTTATTTTTTGTATTTTTTTAATTGCAATTGATTTATATTATTTTGTGTTTAGAGTTTTGTTAAATGCATACAATTTTATACCAGTGACAAAGTACGGAAATTCGAATTAATTTAACATTACGAATAAATGTCTGATAAACTATTATTTATATATACTTGGGTAGGTACTTGGTCTACGATTAATATAGAAGACATTGATGTCAATCAATATTAATGTAAGAAACTCAGCGAGAAAGAATACATAAAGACAGGTGTGTGGATAGAGCATTTGTTCTTGCATGGGAGGAATAAGTATTTGTATTTAAGTCAGAACAGATCATTGTATGCCGATGAAAGATTATTTAAAGTCATGTACACAACGTTCACTTTAGACTCGAAAGGTTCGGAAGTTTGTAGAACTTTTTTTTTTTTTTTCAGTTTATCTAAAAAAAATCGACACAAATTGTTCCCTATTTTCTGATTCATCTTAAAGTGTAATTTTCTCAGACTTTTTTAAAGCTTTTTGCTCAAGCAGTTTATTATTTTTATTTTTTGTATTAATGTTATTCTGTCTACTGCTCCAAACATCTGTATCTGTATTTAAATGTAAACTGAAAGTGGGCATGTTTGAAACTTGTTTGTGCTTTTAACAAATTTGACATTCAAGTAAATATGTTTTAAAGACATCTATGTACCGCAAAAGTAGCTATAGGCTATTTTAAAACTAAATTTACATTTATCCATGTTCATTTTCTCCAGTTTTTTTGTGAATAAAAGCATATTTGGCATATTGTTTGTGTGTGTGTTTGATGACAGGCTCTGTGCAGACATGTATAAAATTGTGATTTGAGTAGAAGTTGAAGTGTTCTTTAAGCTTCATACTTAAGTAGAATTATTATTTAACATATTTTGTACTTAAATCTTGCAAGTAGATTATTCTAAAGTTTGCTCAAGTAGGGAACGCAAGTTTGTTAAATGCAGCCATAGGGCCTAACAAGCTGAATATAATTGTAAGTGAATCTCAGGTCATCTGGTGTGAAGAGTGTTTAAAACACTAGGTAATATTACTAGTATATACTAGTATATCCAGTACTGCAGTAAAGACTGTGCTAACCATCAACATTAACCACAGGACTTAATAACTATGATTATTTAGTACTGGTTCCTGCTAGCTAGCTTGGCTAGCTATGCTAGCTTGGCTGTACAAAATATGTGTTATAATTCCAACACAGTGCAACTGTAAGAAAGCGGCATGTGCCGCCAACCACCAGCAGAGGGCCTAGACACTGCAATGGAAGAGCTGGTGGATCTGGGGCAAAAAACACCAAGTCCCATAATCCTAAGCTCTTCCATTGCAGTGTCTGGGCCCTCTGCTGGTGGTTGGCGGCACATGCCGCTTTCTTACAGCAACCGAATTGTATGCAAATACTCTTAAATTACAGTCTGGAATGAATTGTGTAGTTTAATTATGACTGATTGGTTTGATTTAAACATTTCAACTGTGGAGCAGAGGGGCATATTAATGGACAATTTTGTATATTGTGTGCTGCCAGCTGTTTTGACAACTTGAGAGTTAAATGTGAGATAAACAATTATATGCTGTATGTATGTATTTTTTCTTGTCTGGTAAATGGAAAGATGGTCTACTGATGACGAAAGTAAAGCTTTAATGAAAGTATACTGCTTTGAAATGTTCAGTACAGTGCTAGAACACTCCTATTTTTTAGAGTTGTAGAGTAGCAGTGCTGTATGGCCGAGTCAAGCTGTTTTTTTTTTCTCATCGTAGCGTTGACTTTATTGGATTATTGCAATGTCAGATTCCTAATTCTTCTCTTCACTGCTAAAACTGAGACATAGTCCACTGTTAAGCTGAGCTAAAGGCGTAGTTGCCATGTGGGTCAGCCAGACCTGACTTTTCCTGTACCAGCTTTCTCAAGTTTCCAAAAGTCTTTTAAAGGTGTAGGAAAATTATTTACTGCTCTCTGGCTTTGTCTGTAATTTCTCCAAATGAAATGTTTATACTTTTAATAGTTACAGGATTCTCTGTGTTTCTGTGTCTTTTTTTCTAGTTATTGTGATGAAAGTGTGAATGTGCCGTGTGTAAGTCTGTAAATGCTTCAGTAGAGAGTGCAGTAACACAATCTATTCCAATACTGCTTTACTACAGAGAAAGTTTCTAATTTAAATCCTATTTTCTTTCCAATTTACACGGCCAATTACCCAACCCACTCATTAAGACTCCCGCTATCATTAGTGATGCTCCAGGAGGGTGAAGACTAGCACATGCCTACTCTGATACATGTGAAGTCAGACACCACCTCTTTTCAAACTGCTGCTGATGCAGCATTACTGAGTAGCATCACAGAGCACTCGGAAGGAAGTGCAGCAATTCGGTTCTGATACATCAGCTCACAGATGCCTTGTGCTGACTGATGTCACCCTTTGGAGTGATGTAGGGAGAGAGCGCCATCTACTTACCCAAAGAGAGCAAAGGCTCTCTCAGGGCAGCTGATGGCAAGCTACATGAACAGGATTCGAACTGGCGATCTCCTGATCATAACCCCACTCTTTTCTTAAACATTTTTTTACATTTTTTAAACTTTTACAATATACAATGTTGTTTAATGATACTAGTATTCCTGTTTTGTTTAGTTTTATTTTATTGATTTATCTTAAAGGAAGTATTCTGCTAAATTTTGTACACTGGACTTTATACTATTTCTGGTAAATGACTTGATCTAAAGATCTTAAATGGTAAAAATAAAGGGGAAAAATAGGAAAGAGTGTTTTAAAACTTTTGACTGAAAGTTTATGTACTGAAATAGTACTTGTTTGGATGATACACTTAAATGACACAAAAAAGTGGTTTTCTAATGCCTTACAAAACCGTGAAAGCTGAGATACTAGTAGTAACTATTTTTGACACATTTATATTATAATATGAATATGAACAGTTTTTTCCTCTACATTTCACAATGTGTTCATGTGATCTGAGCTACTATAGTACAGTATATTTCTTTATTTACTTACTATATCAACCAACCATGTGTGATATATAAAAAAAATAATAATAAATTGTTGGATGTGATCTTAAAAAAAACTGTGGTTTGTGGTGTTTAGTCTAAAGTGCTTGTCCTCGTTTCAATCTGTGGTTTAAAAAGAACTGGTGGCTGTTCATTTAAAGACCTGCTAGCAGTAGTATTGTTTATTTACAAAATAACAGATTTAATAATGTACACAAAGCAAACAATAAAATCTTTTGCAGACTTGTGTTGAGATGAAGCTCTTGAAACAGGTTTTATGGAATCTCAGTTAAAGTGAGAAATATAGTCTCAATAAGCCAATATAGACAATGGGAAAAGAAAGGCAAGACATTCATATTTTGGTTTTGTCTGACTGTTTTTATTTTTTTCTCATATTTACTCTTGTGTAAAGTAGAAGCACTTGGGTTCTACCAGTAAACTCTGTTAAAACACCACGTCCACAGGAGACTGGATTTCATTTAACCTTTTTGCCTTTATTTCCAACGAACATACATTGTGGCAAATGATACACCACAAGAGAGGAAACAGAATGTGTCCTCAATAAGGACAGGAAACTCTCTCTCTCTTTCTCTGTGGTTTTACCAGCTTCACAAATCCTCTGCAAACTTTCCGTTCAATTACGTTTTAACTCCTCTGTTCAGCACGGACATTAGAGTGTGTTAAACTGCAGTGAAGATCTGCTGAGAGAGGTGTGTATTCAGTCTGTGTATACAGAGCTTGTGTAGGACTGGGTGTGACGTCAGCATTGGTTTAATGGGGAAAATGTTGCCAAATCTATATCTTCTCTTCATCGTGCTTCACGTCTTTGAAGGTGAGTTTAATTAAATTTTGTACATATATTATTGTTTTGAATTTTAAAAAAATGTACAAGGTTTTCAATGTAACAAAATAAGCCCTTCCAATGATTAAACATACAGTACATCAAACATGTCGTCCTTTTGTGCATTTTAATTTGAATTATTTAGTTTTGACTTATATTTCTTTAATCATTAAGGCAGTTAAAATAAAAGGACTTAGCAATGAGTTAGTAATAAACAAATGATTTCTCTCAAAAGGGGGCAATAGTCAATCATATTCTTCTCTAATCCTATTTTAAATCCTATATTTATTAAAATGGCTCAAACATTGATGAAACATGTCCATTAATTTCACACAAATGTAGTTGTGTCCTGTGTAAACATAAACGATTCATGACATACATCCATACACTTGGTCTTTGTTCCTTTTCAGAAATTATGTTCATATAATTTAAGCACTTCGGCATTTAAGCACTTAAAGCATTTCTTTGCAGCTTTGTTGGACAATTTAGCATGTATTTGGTCTTTTCTTATACACCATTGAGCTTAGACATCCTTTATATAGATATTTAGATATCCAACCTGGCTGAGCTTGAGCTACTGTGCAAAGAAGAATGGGGCAGATCTCTAGATCTGCAAAGCTAGTAGAGAAATGCTCCAAAACACTTGCAGCTGTAACTGCAGCGAAATGTGGCTCTAATAATTAAGTAGCAACCTTTAGTGCACCAGTAAATTGCGCTGAATTGAGGGCATGTCTGTGTGTCTTTAGTATTGTGAGGACGCAAAAAATACAACTTGCAGCTTGAAACGTGCAAAAGGCATGTACTATTTTTTTTATGAATAATGGGTGTGTTTTGGGTGTAACGTGAAAAAAAAACAATCAGTGTGCCAGTTCGCATTCGCTTCTAGAGCCAGCTGCGCTCTGATTTTGGCACATTTGTATCTTAACAGTGTGCTAATTTTGTTTGTCTCAGAGGATACTGACTTGCACATTCACGCTGTGAAGGTATGCCAGCAGCTCATTTAAGGAAACCTCACTGTTATTTTATTCTTTATTTAGTTTATTGTTGAGTTCAGTCCATGTATGTATGTATGTATGTGTTTAATGAGCAGAGGTGTACGCCCACTGAGCATGCCCCATTTATAGGAATGGATTCTTTTTGACTATAGACTGTTGTCTAATTTTATTTCAGTCAGTGGCACGCCTGCATTATCCTTTGCAGTTATTTAAAAATTATTTTAGTCTGGACTGTTTCAGTCATTGTTTTTATTTTTGTGTTTTTGAGAATTTTCTGTGGATTATTTTGGATTTTTTTGTTAAAGACTTTTGCTTCTGGAATTCTGGAATTTGGGAAAATTTTTACGAGTGGGCGGGACTTAGAAGAAGGTGTTCCCCTTGAATCTGCATTGGTCAGCTGGTTTTAGACTGACTGGTTCCCTGAACCCTAGTCTGAGACTGACCACGCCCACCCCGCCCGTTTCAAGCATATGGCGGAGTGAATGGGTTCCAGTGCACAACAGCAGCAGATACTTTTACAAATAAATTTCTTACAAACGTTATGTTAAATGTTATATTTATTCTCTTAGCAAGTGTTTCACTCAATTAAAAAGCTCACGTTAGTGAGGTGTGCTAAATATTCATGCGCAAAGTACGTAACTAGCTAACTTACTAGTTCACTGACTAGGTAACTCACTAGCTCATTAACTAGCTAACTCAATAACTTACTAATTAGGTAAACCAACTAAACCACTAGCTTTCTAACTAGATAACTCACTAGTCCACTGACCAGGCAACTAACTAACGCACTAGCTCACTAACTAGCTAATTCACTAGTTCACTGACTAGGTAAACTAACTAAATGGCTAACTCACCAACTAGCTATCTCACTAGTCAACTGATTAGGTAACTAACTAACTCACTAGCTCACTAATTAGCTAAGGGACTAGTTCACTGACTAGGTAACTATCATTTGCGCATGAATATTTAGCACACCTTGCTAATGTAAGCTTTTTAATTGAGTGAAACAGTTGCTAAAAGAATAAATATAACCTTAAACATAAAGTTTGTATGAAATTTAATTGTAAAAGTATCTGCTGCTGTTGTGCTCTGAAACCAAAAATCATTAATTCTACTGTCTTAAAGTTGTCATTTTGCTAGAAACCCGGTTAGAACTTGCTATTTTTAAAATGCAGTAGGTCACTCTGAGATGTATATGCATGCTGCACATAAATCTGTTCTCCTCCCCGCATTACCTGCATTAGCCAATAAAATAAAAATAAACAAAAAAGTGTTAGTGAATCAGGAAAAGCCCCCTGACTGATAGATAGATAGATAGATAGATAGATAGATAGATAGATAGATAGATAGATAGATAGATAGATAGATAGATAGATAGATAGATAGATAGATAGATAGATAGATAGATACTTTATTGATCCCCAAGGGGAAATTCTTGAAATGGTGATGTCCACCATTAAAGTAGGATTCACGGCCTCGCTCACCTGTGATGCTCCTTTAGAGGGCATCAAATGCTTATCAAACGCGAGACATTGCATGTCATGACTGTTCATGAGTAAGAGCAAAAATTCTGTCATTTTTCCCCGCCCACTACTCCACCCAACTAAAACACCATGGGGCAGGAGCCCCGGAGCTCATAGGGCATTCATTCACACTAGAGACCATTGCATAATTAATAGCATAGGTGTGTTTCTGAGAGAAGGGAGGAGATGAGAGGGTGGTGGTGAGTGTAAAGTTGTTAATCACAGAGGTGAGCTAAGAAGGAGGAGGAAAAGTTAGGCAAGGTCTATCTTCTAAATTCCAGTGCTTTGTCCATTCATCCTAAAACAGCAACTTTCTGTGGTACAAGTAAATACTTTAAAGGACCATTATTGATTATATTTTCTGTATTAACTCATAAAATTATTAGGACATATCAGATATTAAGAAAACATGGTACGTTTAAGTACCAGAAGCTCTTATCAGCAGAACTTCAGCCAGTATTTTCTTATTTGAACTGTGTGGTACATCACGGAAATCTGTGTGGAATGTAGCCTTTAAACCTGCCCATTGCCATTTCAGCAGTCCCATTTCCACACTTTTTTTTTCTGCTAAATAGGTAATCACTGAACTTCAGTTAGGTTCACTAACCATAGCTAGGCCATTTATGGCCACTACTAGTGTAGTAGAGACAAGCAATTTAGACATTGTAATGTATATATTCACTGATCAGCTACAGAGTAAGACTTATTGTCGTTTGCCACTGTGCCTCAATGTGGCAACCTGTGTGAGCATCTGGTGAGAACAGGTGGGGCAGAAAACGCCATCCATAGTTTAAAAATCTGACTCATGCAGGCATTTCACACAATTGCTCGCATTTATTGTTGATTGTTCTTTTAAATGAATCATTTGTGATGAGAGCTTTGCACAGCAATGGATTATAAATCAAGAATTAACTCATGAAATACCAATATTCTTTGCTATACCCACCTACGCCACCTGAGGACTAACCCCTCAGGAAATTGTGACCCAGTTCTTAACCAAAAGCACACTGGTTAGTTGTGGTGAGCAGACAGAAGCGATGGTTTCAGTTACAATTTTACTTTCAAGAAACACCTTTTTATTTAAAAAGTTAGAAAACTAAACAATAAGAAGCATTAAATGCTTGGCTGCAACAATCGTAAATTGACAACAAATAAAAATAAAATAAATAATCTAACAAAACTGAAACAATGGCTAAAGAATAAAGAACCAAACTTAACTAAATCCAACGAATATTCCTACCAAAATACAGCTCAAGAAACTTAAAAAAATAAATAATTACAAACCTTTAATAAATTCTCCAAAGAACATCCAAAAAAACCCAAAATCAAATAAAGCGTAAAAAAAAACATTATATTTATATAAATAAAAGAATGGCGCTGAGGGAATTAAAACTCGGGATAGCCATAACAAAACTTGCATTTAACCTGCCAAATAAAAAAAGTAAATCAAACCGAAAAATCCAACAATAAACCCTTAGATAGATGAAAAAAAAAAGAATAGTGCTGAGGAAACTAATAAACTCAACGGGAATTAGCGATATAACATTAACTTGCATTTGAAAAAAATATTCAGTGAAAACTCAAAGAGTAACACAACTTAACCGTGACCAAAATATTCACAAAAACATAAATGAACGAATTCCCAAAAAGGAAAACGAAAGACTTTACACAAGATAAGAAAACCACTTCATTAATCCCCCCAAGAAAAATACGGAGACTGCGGCAACAATGTGCCCCGCTAAACCCTTTTAAAATAAAGAAACCCACACAATGATCAAAAGAATTCACCAGGGACGTACAGCCATGCATGCACCAGTAAAGTGCGATTAAATCTAAAAAATAGAGTGGAGCGATCAATAATAGCACTGGAGAGGAAAATGGGCTGGGGAACCACTTGAACCTGTTCTATCCTAGTAAACACAATTAAAAACAATTAAACATTATATAACCATGAAACAAAAACACAACAGCAAAATATACTAAAATATGTACCAGGATCATGCAGCCCGACAAAGTGGAGGGATGAGAGTTAGCAAGGTGGGTCAGTGTTCTAACAAAACAAATATTATGCTAAAGGGTCATGAAATACTTGGACGTACATTTAAGATACCTACCTGGAATAGCTTATAGGTGAAATGGTAAGAGGTATTAAGGTGCTTTCACACTGCACGTGGTAGGTGAAGCGCGGTACGCTGACCCTCATAATATTCAATTGTTTCTAGAGCCGTATTAGTTGTGCGTCGCTGCCGGGGAGCAGAGCGGAACACAGTGCGTTTCCCCGTCCATAACCACACCTCTACTGCGCTGCCACTCACAGCGGTCAAAGTTCAACATGGTTCAACTTTGACCTCACGGCAAAAAACGTGTGACGTGACTCACGCGACCAGAGAAAAACTGTAATCTAAACAACTATAAACACGAGCGAATGACTAATAATAGCCATTAGTAAACATTTTCATCTGTACAGCACTTCCCTACAGTCATATAGAACAGGAGTAAGAAAAGAAACAGGTCTTTATTCCAAAGGTGCTTACACACTGAACGCGGCAGGTGCTGCGCGGTATGCTGACCCCTATAGGATCACACTAGCCAAACGAACCGTGCTTTGGGAGGTAACCGTGCCCGGGCACGGTTCGGATTGCCTAGTGTGAGTACACCCTAAGATATGTAGGTTAATTTTGAGCTCAGTATGAATGGATTTGTCTCAATTTGTTCCTAACAATCCATGATGTGTTTTGACAGGTTGCACTGTGGAAAACAGTGGATCAACGCTGAGTATTACAGCAAGAACTGAAGAGCCAGTACTGCTGCCCTGTTCCTGCACTGATCTACACTCCACACCTGAAAGTTTTATCTGGAAATATATTAAAACACAGGAAGTGATCTCTGTTCAGCACACTAACAGGGTTCTGCTATTTAATGAGCATTATCCAGGAAATCTCTCTCTACTTATACCACACCTGACTGAAGAGGATGCAGGATGGTACAGATGTGATGCGAAAATTAGTGGATACATAGATGTCATACTCACTGTTAAAGGAAAACCCAATTTAGGTCTGTATTTTCACTTTGATTCTTTTTAAAATAAAACTATATTCATTTTTTGTACTATGCAATTGTATTGTCCTAACATGTATTACGCTCCATTTAGGAGCTATAGGAGGATGAAAAGCAAAAAGGAGTCGGTAACATGAAAAAACAATCAACAAAGAAATGCATAGTAGAAGAGCTAGCAAACTATATTAAATATCTGATGAGGGAGCAAAAAGAAACAGGAGGGTATAAATATTAAAAAGTCCAGGTGTGAGCAATCAGAAGCTCGGTGAGCATGATCAGGAAAGTCCAAATTTAGTCCATTTATAGACTAAAGTTTATAGGAAATATAGCTTGTATACATGTTTTCCCATTAAAAATACATTTAAACATGCATATATGATTTAATTGGATGAAGCAGGCAACACCATTGTTAACACCCACATGTGCCCATCAGAGGGTGGTGGTTCATGTCTGTCTGTTGACTTGATGGAGCAGTGCAAATGCAGCATTAGACATTTAGTGGTCAGAAGAAGAAGCTGCTGGAATGCTATTGGCATTGACACAATAATTAAATGCAAGTTATTATCATAAAATTCAGTATTTACTGTATCTATTTTACAATCATTTATTTTAAACATATTGCTACCTATACAGTATCTCTCTCATGCACACAACAGTACTTCTATTAGTCAACACATATACTTGGTATAAAATCCAGGGTTCTGATCACATGAAGGACTACCTTATTAATCTTAATTAATTTCACAAATGTTTCTTTCTACAGGCTGCACTCTAGATAACAATGGAACAAAATTAGAGATCACAGCTCATGCTGGAGAGTCAGTATTGCTGCCCTGTTCCTGCACTGATCTAAACTCCACACCTAATAAATTAACCTGGAGGAAACACAACACAATCAGAAACAGATGGGAGGAGATATCTAGTGAGAGTGATCAGTACAGAAACAGAGTTCAGCTGTTTAATAATCTCTCTCCAGCTAATCTCTCTCTACTCATATCACACCTGACTGAAGAGGATGCAGGAGATTACAGCTGTGAAGTTAAAGGAAGGGAATACACACACATCACTGTCATGGTTAAACATGGTAAAAACATTGTTTGGATCTGTTTTTCCAAATGAAAATACATAATACTCGATAATATTCTTTAAGATAATTAATAATCTCTTTTTTTTTTTTGCTACAGGTTCTCCACACTCTCTGCCATTTGTCCCGTTTGCCTTGGCAACAGTGATCTTCCTCCACATTATAGTAGCTGTGGTTTACTGCACCAAGAGAACTAAAGGTACAAAAACTTTACAATCAAAATGCTGTACACCAAATTATTTTCTAATGTATTAATCTATTTAATCAACATCTCCAGCCACAGTTCACTACACCACTAATGATGGAGATGGAAGGATCAATCTGGAGTAGAGCTGTTCCTCGACTTCAGCATGAATTCACCATGTAGTTGCCCAAGAATTATTTCAGATTTCAATGTGACCTTGAGAGGCAATCTGTGGTTCTTTATTTTCATTCTTCTTTTTGATCATTTCTAGGTGCCCTGTCTTATATATGATGGGCGTGGTGGTGGAATTGAGGTGTGTTTAGGTCATTTCGGGCGTAATGCTATTTTCGCAACAGAAAACGAAGGTGTACCATTGACTGATTTGAACCCTGGCAACAGTCAATAGTCAGACATTCATTGCTATCTTGGCAACAAAGCTGCTCATGCACAGCACGCTAATGCACCTACGCTTGTTATACACAGACACACCTGCAAGCGCTCTAAATCAAGCTGTGTGGTTGACGGCTCACCTATAGATCGCTAAAAGGAGTTATAAGTTATTATATATTTAAGCAATAATACATGTGAGGGAGTGCTATAACATGTAATATTGGCTCTGCTGTGCTGCAGTCATAGTCAATATTACACGTTATAGCACTCCCTCTCACGTATTATTGCGATTATACCACAGTTCCATTATCACTGTTTAATGAAAGATTTTGAGTTAAAGAGGATGAGAAAATACAATCTGTTTGGTCATAAAAACTCTGCTAGTTAAAATTGTTCCATTGCTGCTCTGTTTGTAGCTGCGCTGTTTGGTTTGTAAGCGCTGCATCATTGCTAGGTTACCTGTATGTGGTGGACTAATACATGGAGAGCTTCGGCTACAGAGCATTACCAGCTGATAATGGCACTCATAGAATTCCTCTCAGCCAATCATATTGCAGAGTCGGAACTAACTGTGTTATAATGTACAATTACATATAACTTCTTATTCCTGCCAGGGTGATGTACAATTCATTACATTTTGATGTTGAAAAGTAATTAATAAAAAGGTAGAAATGCCTCAGAATGACTTGGAACACAATCTTTCCAGAATGAATATCTTTTGGCATCTATTGTCCATGTTTTTATTGTGCTAGGCTTGGTAGTATTTGTACTATGTCTTGGCAAGCACCTAAGCAATGCTCTACATGTATTTGTATCTGGATTGGACTAATTGCAAGTACTGTTAAAATATTATTTTACTTCTTTTACTTGTCCTTGGTGCATGCTGACTCTCTTGTAGTAGCTTGGGGGTTAAATTAGATGTAAGGAACACAGGAAGCAAGGAATGCGGAGGCACGTGCTGAACGTAAAACAGTGATTTATTTACAAGAGTGACTATTTACAAAGTAAACAGGACAGCAAAAACATGAGGCATACCAGAATCATTGAGGGCCATGCAGGGGTTCAGCAACGGAGAAGCAAACATGAAAATAAGGTCTAGGCACAGAGAGTAGTCTAACAAGCAGGAGGTCGATCACAAAGACAGTAGTAAGAGGACTAGGCTAAAGTGATGGTCAAACAAAGCAGGAGTTCCTTATCAAAAGACAAGTAATAAGAGGGCTAGGCTAAAGAGTGGTCTAGGAACAGAAAAAACAGGTCAGGAACTGGAAAATAGGAAAGCAATAGAAAATTGTATAACAGCTGGAGAACAAGGTAATACTCGGAAAGGAGCAATGGGAACAGGAGAGCTTTTATACAGGGGACACACCTGGGAATAATCAAGTATTCAACCAACTAGAACTCAGGAGAGGAAAAGCTTGACTGAGTCACATGTTCAGCCATTGTAGTCCATTGTGAGAGCATGCTGGGAGTTAGAGTCTTTAGGGCTAACAGGGACTAGAGCAGGCAGGCTGACAGCGTCAGGCGTGACACTAGAGCATAGCGTTTATCTGTCTTAAGTTCACGATTTGTCTCAGCAGTAAACAGAGCTGACCTCTTGTACTGTTATTTCATATAAATATAAATTGTTTCCTAATAAATTCTTAATTTGTTTACCAACATTTGTGTTTTGTTCTAGATTAATTCTGACATTCCTGTGCTATAATCACAGGGATGGTGGTCTAAAACAGTTATTCAAGGGTTAAAAAGGGGCTGTAGTTTTTGTACTTAAATGCTTGAAAAAAAAAAAAAACATCACTAGTATTTATTGCACATTCAGTTCTAAATAAATGCTGTGTTGTACCAGGTACTCATGTACATACCTGGTAGTTGTGGATATGTTACTTGCAAAGTACAAGCAGATAATACATATTAAATATTAGAATAAGCACTGTTGTATATATCATATTTTCTGAGAAGCAAGTACTCTGTACTTGCTAATTGTATATATATATATTAGTAAGTACTAAAGATTTACCACTAACTTCAGCATACAGTGGTGCTTTAAAGTTTGTGAATCCTTTAACATTATGGTTCTGCATAAACATGACCTAAAACATCATCAGATTTCCACACGTCCTAAAAGTAGATAATTAAACCAAATTAAACCAATGAGACCAAAAAATTCTACTCATCATTTATTTATAGAGAAATATGATCCAATATTTCATATATGTGAGAGCCAAAACTATGTGAACCTTTGCTTTCAGTATCTGGTGTGACGGCCCTTTGCAGCAAAACCCATCCAAATGCTTGCACAAACACCATACACCTGTTAGTCTTTGCTCAATCTGATGCATGTAAATATGCACACTATAAGCTAAGTATTAAAGCCAATACTCACTTTTGTCACTGCTCACATATATAGAAAAAATAAACAAATAAACAATCTACAGGGTGTTTCCCCAGTGTGTATACCAATACTCTTTACTTTATTGCACTTTATTGTCCCCCACAGGGGGAAATTTGGTTGACAATACACAACTGTGCAGAATATATTTACACAATTAACAGCACATTAAGCCCCCCCCCCCCTCAACACTATTTATAAAATCTTGAACATTCAATGTACAGATAAAATAATTGATAAATAAATCAACATTTTAATGGCTGTGAAAATAAAGGCTTTACTGCATGAGCCAATGCTCTAGGTCATGTCCGTTTAAGATTTTTAGTAAATAAAATGCCAACTGTGATGAGCTAGTTTTACTTAAAATATAATGCAACATTTTTGCAGGCTTATCATTAAGTAATTAACGTTTAAAATGTGAAGTAATGTTGCCCTACATTTTTATGTAAAGACATTAGTGGAACACACTCTCCCCTGTGGTTTTAGGGTTTTTTTCTCCAGTTCTTTAACACTATCCAGCCCCTCTGGCTTTGAGACAAGCTGGAGAATATACATGTTGACCCTCATCTTGTGACCTGGATGACAGACCACCTCACCTGTCATGTCCTGGCCCTGTTTCCTGTCTGTCCTGGTGCCTGTGTTTGTCCCACATGACCTGTGCTCCTCTGTGTCTCTTGTCAGTAGTTTTTCACCACGTGTCTCATTTGTAGCTCCACCCCTTAGCCACAGGTGTTTCCACTTCTAGTGTGTTTCCTGTTTGTATAAATAGATCCCCTGTGCCACTTTGTCTTCGTCTGTCTTTGCACCTCAACATGTTGTTTTGTCTCCCAGCGTTTTCTTGTATCTTTAGCTCTAGTTCCTTGCCTCTCCTAGTTCTGTGTTTATCTTCTTGTTTGTTTCTTGTTTATTTCCTTGCTCCTTAGTTCCCTGCTTAGTGTTTAGCTCCTTGTATATATCCCTGCCCTGTTTAGTTTTGTTTATTTCTCGGTTATCCTTGGTAGTTTCTAGTTTCTTGTTTATTCCTTGCTCCTATGTTCTTAGCTCTGTTTAGTTCTTTGTTTGTTAACCTCCTTGTTTGTTTATATCATTAGTACCTCTTGTTTGTTTAGGTTTATGTTCTTCTCCCTCATTTGTTTTGGTTTGTTTCCTTGTTCTCTGTTTATTTGTTTATTTATATATTTAATAAATATCGCTCTTACCTGCACTTGCATCCCCCCTCCCTTGTCTCCCTGTCTGGGTCATTCTGACATCACCAGCAGACCACAGTGTTAGTAACTGATCGTAACTGGATCATGTTCAAGACTGGGGAGTAGGTCTGGTGGGGTTATTCTATCTTGCACACACACACTGAGGATTCAGCTGAAGGTAACCAAAACCCTGCATATAGGGGTTTGGTAAATGTGGTGTTGAATGTGTGTAAGTGTGTAATTGTGTCTGTGTCAGGGCAGACACTGTAGAAGGACAGAGTACCGGCTGGATAGTCCACATACACTCCTGTTCTTCTACTGTTAGAGGGAGAATGAGAGAGATCAATGCTGTTGTTATTGTGCTGAACAGAGTATCTGTAATCAGTGCAAATCAGACTCCAGGAGTTTTCATTCCGTCCAAACCCACAGTCTGGACCCCCGTCTTTCCTGCTAATGGTTTTATAAGTAAGAGCTACATTAGCTACTTTCCAGCTACAGTCAGCTTCCCAGTAACACCGTCCAGTCAGACTCTCTTTACTCATCACCTGCCAGCACACGCTGAATCTCTCTGGATGATCAGGATACGACTGCTCCTCTGTCACACACACCACCTTTCTGTTCCCCTCACTCAGAGCAAGGCGTGTGTGTGACGTGTTTGGGTCCAGAGTGAGATCACAGGCCCCTAAACACAAATAGAGAAACACTTCATTAAGATTTTTGTGTGTGTGTGTGTTTGTGTGTGTTTGTATGTATGTGACAAGCAGAGAGAGAGAGAAGGTAACACCTACCTCACAATTCCTTATTACATTTTAAATACCATTCATTTTAGTACAGTATGGTATGTATACAGTTGCAAGAAAAAGTATGTGAAGCATAAGTTGGTCATTAAATGTGTTCTGACACAATCTGCTTAAACTAATACCACACAAAAATGATATATGTTTGCATGTTTTTATTGAACACAACATGTTAACATTCACAGTGAGGGGGGGAAAGTATATGAACTCCAAGGCTAATGACTTTTCTATGAGCTAATTAGAGGCATGATATGATGAGATTGGATGTGTTAGTTAAAGCTGCCCTGCCCTATATAACACACACATCAGTTTTAAGTTTGCTGTTCTTAAGAAGCATCGCTTAATGTGAATCTTGCCTCCTACAAAAGTGCTTGACCTACGTTCAAGAATTGTTGACTTACATGAAGCTGCAAAGGGTTACAAAAGTATCTCTAAACGTCTTAATGTGTCCACGTCATGTGTCCACGTTAAGACAGACGGTCTACAAATGGAGAAAGTTCAGCACTGTTTTTACTCTTCCTTGGTGTGGTCATTCTGCAGAAGGATCAATGAGGTGAGGAATCCTAAAATGTCAACTGAAGACTTGAAATCTCTGGGACATGCTAACATTTTTGTAGGCAAATCTACAAAAATGAAAACATTAAACAAGAATGGAGTTCATGGGGGACACCATGGAGGAAGCCACTGCTGTCCAAAAAAACATTGCTGTACATTTGAAGTTTGCAAAAGAGCACCTGGATATTCCACAGCAGTACTGGCTGAATATACTGTGGACAGATGAAACCAAAATTTAGTTGTTTGGAAGGAGCACACAATGTTATGTGTGGAGAAAAAGGACACAGCACACCATCATCAAAACTTCATCCCAACTGTGAAATATGGTGCAGGCGACATCATGGTTTGGGGCTGCTTTGCTGCCTCAGGGTCTGGACGGATTGTTGCCATCAACGGAAAAATAAATTTTCAAGTTGACCAAGGCATTTTGCAGGAAAACATAAGGCCATCTGTCCGCCAACTGAGGCTCAACAGAGGATGGATAAAACAAAGAACCGAATGGCTTATTACTGCCAAAGGAGGATAAACCATTATTAAATCCAAAGGTTCACATACTTTTCCACCCTGCACTGTGAATGTTAACATGTTGTGTTCAATAAAACCATACAAACATATATTTTTTTGTGTGGTATTAATTTAAGAAGACTGTGTTTGTCTATTGTTGTGACTTAGATGAAGATCAGAACACATTTAATTACCAATTTATGCATAAATTCAAGTAATCCCAAAGGGTTTTTTAATTATTGTTGCTTTTATTTATTGGTCATTTGCTGTTGTTATTGTTGTATTATATGGCTTTTATTAGAGTGAAGAGAGAGAGAGAGAGAGAGAGAGAGAGAGAGAGAGAGAGAGAGAGAGAGATAAGGAAAGAGAAAGACAAAGAGAGAGAGTCAAAAAGAGAGAGACAAGGAGAAAGAGACAAAGAGAGAGAGTGCTTGCTAAACTTACATTTCTTCACTCCCGGTTTCATTCGAATCTTCCCTCCATGTTCCAATCTAAGCGCACACGCACACACACGCACACACACACACACACACACACACACACACACACACACACACACACACACACACACACAGATCAGGACAGTGTGATATTTCACTTTAAATGTTTTAGATCATAAAATTAATTTAATGTACTATAGAGATAACACAATTAAATACATAATGTAGCTTATAAAGGATCAATGAAAGCTCCAGTGAAAATTCTACCTGAAGTTTTCTTATGTTTGTCTCCACTTAGTGTTTTTATAAGTGCAATCTTTTAATGGTATAAGGGCCTTTTTGCCTTTGAGTCTATTTGAGTTTATTTTGCAGCAATGATGCCATGGCTGAAAAACACAATGCTAACAGTTCGCATTCATGTTTTGTTATTTTACAACCATAATTATTTACCGTAAACCAGCAGTGACATACTAACCTAACTGAATTGCATAAACTATTATATGATAAGTATTTAAATAATGTGATAATGCACACACTACACACAAAATAAAAATGAAATATTTTAACAGCTGGTTTGCAATGTGAGCCCTATGGTCAATAAATATATTTTGCCACCCTATTTCCCTACTATCTTTTATAATATGTTACTCCTTTCAGCTAAGTATTATATCACTTCAATTCTCAAAGCATTTTGTATCTAGTCTTAGCTTACATTATTTAATTTTCCTTACAATTTCCAGTGCTTCCTACTGTAAAATCAAAGTGAACTGATCATAACTATTAAACTTGCTTTCAAAAATCTCTAATCGAGAGGAGGGTGCATGATTTAATTTTACACTAGAAAAATTATTAAATACAGTCTTAATGAAATACGTTCTATTTAAATACCGGTTTTACATTCCATGCAACTACTGGAAACATGCTGTAATATCTTCAGTATATACAAGTTTAAACCACAAGTTACAAACCCTCCAGATGAATAGACTACATGGGTAACAGTGCACTCTAGGGAATCAGTGCTGTAATTTCTCTAAATTTAAATTCACATCCACTACACATACAGCTCTGGAAAAATGGGCACTTAAAAATGATAAGTTTCTGTGATTTTACCAAATTGAAAACATATGGAATATAAGCAAGAGGAAGATGGATGATCACAAGCCATTAAAGCAAGCTGATCTGCTTGAATTTTTGCACCAGGAATAAAGGCATAAAGTTATCCAAAGGCAGTGTGTAAGACTGGTGGAGGAGGACATGCCAACATGCCTGAAAACTGTGGTTAGAACCAGGGTTATTCCACCAAATATTGATTTCTGAACTCTTTTTGAAAACTTTATGAATATGAACTTTTATTAATGTTTTCTTTGCATTATTTGAGGTCTGAAAGCTCTGCAACTTTTTTCAGCCATTTCTCATTTTCTGCAAATAAATGTTCTAAATGACAATATTTTTGGGGGGGAATTTGGAAGAAATGTCCGTATTTTATAGAATAAAACAACAATCTTTATTTTACTCAAACATTTACCTATAAATTGCAAAATCAGAGAAACTGATTTAGAAACTGAAGTTGTCTTTTATTTTTTTTCCAGAGCTGTATGTTAATTTAGCATGCACATCACTTCAGTTGGATTACTACAGCCAGATTATGTCAGTGGAGCAGGGTTTAAGCTTGTTGTAAGGCAAAATGCTGCAGCGTTTTATGACATTTTATTGAGTTTATATCAAAATGCACTTGTGAACTATGAACTATTCATGAGCCTCCGAACAGAAAGTAACTGGCAGTAATTATAAGCCCTGGTTCATGTGATCTGGGTTTGACAGACCACCAAAGGGCTTCCTAGTGCAAAATGAATGCGGTTATTAGGACCAACTGAGCATGTATAGTTTGAAACTGTTTGTTCATTTTAATAATGAAACATTTAATTTCCTCAAAAAATAGCAGTAATGATAGTATATTTACTGCATAAAACCCATTTACTGTAAAAAAAAAAAAAAAAAAAAAACATTTACTGTCAAATTAAAAATATACATGTAAGTTTTCTTTGCTCTTTTAGTGAAATAGATGCAGAAGCCACATTGGTTGGGTATCTGGTTTTCTATTCCTATATGGGTTTTCTATTCCTACGTGGCTGCTGCTCTTGACTCACAGTAGCCAACTGGTCCAGATATTAAACCTGCTAGATATTTGCAGGGCATCTGTGACGGGTTGAAAACATCCGATTAATTATTTCACACACCATTATTTACTGAGCATCAAGTGATCGCCTCTGAGCGGAGGTCTTTGTCAGCAATCTACAAAAAAGTAGTTCACAGCAAAACTGGGCTAAAATTGTTTAGTCGTACTAGGCATTAGTTGTTTTATGCAGCTAGCAACACAAAAAAATCACACCATATTCAACCTAACATTTGAACATTTTCACACACCACAGTTTGTTTATACCTGAGTGTCTCCAGTTTGCAGCATGGGTCCTTCTGTTTAACTGAGAGCAGTTCCTCTCCAGACTCTCCTGGATGGTTGTAACTCAGGTCCAGATCTTTTAGGGATGTGTTTGAATTCAGAGCTGAAGCCAAAGAAAAACAGCCTTTTTCTGTGACCATGTTACCAGATAATCTGCAGAGAGGAAGAGATAACTTGTAAGTACATGTAATGAATACCAGGACCAGGGGAGACAAACAACAAACATTTTAAACTGAACAGATTATGGGAAAACTGTGTTCTGATATGTCTAATATCCCCAATCAGAAACATATATATTACATATGTATTACACAAGAAGCTTTTAGCAGACTTTTTTGTATTAAAAGCTTAATTTCTTAATGTTTTGCAGACACTAGGTAGCTCCAGTGAGTTCATCCAGCCTTCTCTAAAGTTAGAGACTAGTTTACAATGCTAATAAATTGCATATGTATTTGATAAATAATTAAACAGTTGGACTGTTATTGTTATTTTTAGCTGTTTGCTAATCCTGAAGCAGAGTTCTAAAAAGCTGTTACATCTAATTGCACTAATGTTGCACTAATGAAAGAAAACGTTAAGTCTATACAGTGGGGAAAATAAGTATTTGATCCCCTGTTCATTTTGCAAGTTTGCCACCGTTTAAAGACATAAACAGTGTATAATTGTTGGTAGGTCTATTATAGCAGAGATAGAATATTAGCAAAAGATTCTGAACAAAACATTTAATAAGAGATATACAATACTTTTCATTTGATTAGGTGAAATAAGTATTTGATCCACTACCAACAAAAAAGAATTCTGGGGCACACAATTTAGTCCTGTCACTTTAAGGAAGTTTTCTTAATTTCACCTCGTCACAAAATCAGTCTCTTCCATTTAAACTGCTTGACCACCATAAGCAAGACCAAAAAGCTGTCAAAGGATGTAATGGACAAGACTGTAGACCTGCACAAAGGCTGGGATGGGCTATACAACCATCAGCAAGAAGTTTGGTAAGAAAGAGACTGTTGTCACAAGACCAGTAACCATGAAAACCATTAGTAACACACTTTGTCACAATGGATTAAGATCCTGCAGTCCACCTGCTTAAGAAAGCTTATGTACAGGCCCATCTAAATTTTACCAATGAACACCTTAATAATTTAGAGCACATAAAGATCCGTGATTGGCCTAGCCAATTAAACATTAAATTGACAAGCGACATTCTTAAAACCCTCAGGATTTGGAGATTGTCTGTAAAGAGTGGGATAAAATCCCCAATGAGATGTGAGGAAACCTGGTGACCAATTACAAGAAACATCTGACCTCTGTGCTCAAAAACAAGTCGTGTATTGATTATAGTTTTTGTTTAAAGTTTTTGTTCTGGAACTTTAGGTGATATTATCTTCTTTCTGTTTTTCAGTATTAAAATAATCCTACCATAAAAATGATAGACCCTTCATCTCTTTGAAAGAGGGTAAACGTACAATAAATGATTTTCCCCACTGTACATGGGAAATTGCTGTTCTGTACATGAATGTTTATTGACAACCTGTACAAAGAAAAATGTAAAAGGTGTTTTATTACATCTAAGTATGTATTAATGCAACTCTAAATCTCAGAATTATAAAAAAAATAATTCAAATGTATAAATATATTCAAAAACACAAAGTCAGATAAATTCAGTTATGCCTCTCCAAGTGTACTCATCTATTTTGTCCCTAGGCTTGTGTAAGTAGTTACAGGGTTAAAGCATGTTTGAAAATCATCCTCTCAGGAACACTAATAAGCTGACTCTGCCCACCCACACACCTGAGGGCATCAGCTGATTTCCTGGACTATTCCTGGGTTTCTTGCTTAGCCTAGTCGTGAGATATTGCCACTCCTGCCTTGTCAAGCGTTATTTACTGTGTTTGATATTTACTGTGTTTGATATTCCTAGGTTTTGATTCTTGTTTGCCCTTGACTACGATTTTTTGT